>NC_056744.1:731790552-731793052 GCF_019279795.1 Protopterus annectens
CAGCCTCTCCCATTCTGGGTCCAGAAAAACAGCTGAAAAGCTGTGCAGATTTACTGATAGGTTTGGTCCTGTCTAGGTAAAATCTCAGTTGTCTATGTACGTCTAAGGAGTGAAGGCACTACTCTCCTCTATTGGCAAAATTTGGAAAGAACATTGGTAGATCTATGGTCTGGTTTATGAAGAATTCAGAAACAACTTTGGGAAGGAAGGATGGATTCATCCGAAGTGATAATCTGTCTTTATGAAAGATCAGACAGGGCCTCTTGATACACAATGCTGCAGCTCCGAGACCTTTCTGGCAGATGTGATGGCTACCAAGAACAAGAATTTCCAAGACTAAAACTTTAGGACACACTTCGCAGCAGGTTCAAAAGATTTTTGAGTCAAAGACTCAAGGACTAAAGTGAGGTTCCATAGTTCCACGGGCTGTCTGACAGGAGGCCTGGTAATGAGAGGTCCCCTTGAGGAAGGCCTTGCATAGGCGTAAAGAAATGAGGGGTGCCATCTATATCATTGTGGAAATTGGATATTGCCGCTAGATGTGCTCATACGGTAGAGGCAGAGGCTCCATTATCAAAAAACTTAGCCAAATATCAAAGCACTGCAGTTATTGGAGCCGAATGCGGGTCTAGCATGTTATCCTTGGACCAGATGGAGAACCTTTTCCATTTATCCTGATATAGTCTTATGAGAGGCCAGAATGATGTCTTGAACAGGCGAGGAGAGATTAGCTTGCCTGGCGACTAATAGAAGTGGAGAAACCAAGCTGTTAGCTTGAGACTGGACAGATTTGGTTGACTCAACCCTTGGGGTGTGAGTAATCAGATCTGGTAGAGGGTCCAGAATCCACGATCGGTATACAAGGTGAGGCCGAAGAAAGGGGAATCAAACTTGTCGAGGTCAGAACAGAGCTATGAGGATCACCTTGCATCTCATCCGAAGAGCTTTCTTTAGAAATTGTGGAATCAGGGGAATGGGAGAATAAGTGTAAAGAAGTCCCGTGGGCCAGTCATTTATCAGAGTGTCCCTAGGTGACTCCCCCTCCGGGGGAAGTAGGGCAAAATAGCTACTTCACTTGTTGTTCGATGGGGAGGCAAAAAGATTGCAGCAAGGCTGGCCTCAGTGGCTGAAGATTTCTGTCACCACCTCAGGGTTGAGAGACCACTTGTGAGGCTTGAGGATGCATCTGCTCAGTTTGTCCGCAATCACGTTGGAGCTCCCTGCGATATGCGTTGCTATCTAAAAGCAGTTGGAAGCTATCGCCTGCTGCCAAATTGTCATGACTTCTTGACATAGGGAGTAGGACTTGGTTCCTCCTTGCTTGTTGATATACCAGACCACTGACATATTGTCTGACTGAATTGCAATTGTCCCGGAAGGGAGAGCTGAATGAAAGGCCTGCAATGCTAACAGCACAGCTCTCAGTTCCAGAACATTGATATGCAGGTGGACCATGTGCCTTGGACAGTTTTTTCCTGGAAATGACCCCCCCCCCTACCTGATCAGGAAAGCATCCATGTTCACAATGGCTGTGGGCTGAGGGGATTGAAATGGGCGACTCCAAAGTTCTGTGTCTGGCCTCATCCACCAAAGGAGGTCCTGTATGCAGGAGTTGGTAATTCGAATCTGGTAACAGAATGGTTTGGGAACCATTGACAAAGAAGGAGCCATTGCAAGATCCGCATATGTAGCTTTGCTAGAGGCACTATTGGGATTGAAGCTGCCAAAGAGCCTAGGGCCTGAAGAACTTCCCTTGATGAGACTTTTGTTTGAGAGGGAGTATCACTCAGAGCTGAAGCCTCAGTTAGTGGAGTCTGTGAACTGGGAGTGATACTACACAGGACTGAGTATTGAACACTGCTCCAATTAACTCTATTTGTTGTATAGGAGTAAGGTTTGATTTCTCCCAATGTATCGTTATTCCCAACAATTTTGCCAGAGAGAGAGTATAATGCAGTGCTGTTACCAGAAGATGCTAGGTGGGGGTGGTGAGGAGCCAGTCGTCCAGATATGGAAATACCCGGAATCCTTGTGGTCTCAAGTGAGCTGTGACCACTGCCATGCATTTTGTGAACACTATGGGGGCTGTAGAGAGAACGAACAGCAGGGCACAAAATTGATAATGATTGGCCCCTAGCCGAAAGTGAAGCAGACTCCTGGAGCATTTGTCCATCTTGATGTGGTAATATGCATCCCAGAGATCTATTGAGCATATCCAATCACCTTCTCTTAAAAAGGGAAGAATGGACTGAACTGTGACCATCCGGAATTTGGTTTGGGTGACGGACTTGTTTAAGCTGCTGAGATCCAAAATGGGTCTCCAGTCCCCTGTCTTTTTTGGCACCAAAAAGAATCTTGAGTAAAATCTGGATTCATGCTGGTCTGGTGGGACTGGTTGGATGACTCTTTTTTGAGACAGCTTTATAAGCTCTGAAGCTGCTTCTTCCTTTTGACTGGGTGGAACGTCGGGAAGTTTTCTTGGAAGGTTTGGTTAGCAAGA
>NC_056744.1:732098052-732285552 GCF_019279795.1 Protopterus annectens
GTAATGTCTAGATGGAAACAACTTGTATTTTCTAGATGGAATGTAAATATCTTGTTGATGTAAAATGTGTTCGCATTGTCGACAGGACCCACATTTATATGTACCTTTTTTAATGTTAGGATTCACTGTCTTGTAGCACTCATTTATCTCAAATAAATCTTTTAAATTCCTTCCTCTTTTTCTAATGAAAATGAAAAAGTGAGGAGTATGAAAACTTGTGCAAGGGTGGGTTTGGATTTGTCTGACAGGAATTTTTGTGTCTATATAGTAGGCCTAATTCCTGGTGTTTTTTTAATTCTTTGTTGAATATGGAGGTCAAATTTAAGGTGGTAATCTACTGTCACACCAAGAAGTTTAGTGTGAATTTCGACAGTGATTGTTGTGTTGTTTAGGGATGTGACAGTGAAATTTGATTTTTGTGGTTCAAGTGTTTTTGGTAGAAGGAGGAAGAGTTTGGTTTTCTTACAGTTTAGCAGTAGCTGGTTTGATGTTAGCCATTTTTTGACAGACTTTAGAGATTGTTGAGTGATGATGTATAATTTGTCTAAATTGTGGGAACAGGAGATGACGGTAGGGTTGTCAGCATATTGTATTAGTGTAGAGAGGGGACATGAGGTATAGAGGTTATTAGTAAATATGTTGAAAAGAAGGGGACCAAGAATGGAGCCATGGGGAACCCCAGTTTTTACAGTTAGAAAGGGAGAAAAGGATGATAGCCATCTGACAGATTGAAATCTGTTTGAGAGGTAGCTACTGAACCAGTTTATAGTAGAGTTTGAGAAGTTGAGGTTAGTGAGTTTGAACAGCAGTAAAGGATGGGAGACAGTGTCAAAGGTCTTAGAGAGGTCAAGGAATAGACAGGAGACTAATTTATTATCATCCCGAGCTTTAGCAATACTGTGTGTGAAAGATATTACCACAGTAGATGTGCTATGTTGAGGATGAAATCCGTGCTGGGTAGGGATTAGGAGAGTTTCATGTAACAGATGATGGAGGAACAGTTTGTGATTACACTTTTTCAGTATTTTAGAGAAAGGAGACAGGATAGCAATAGGTCTGAAATTAGAGGGATCGGTGGAATTACTGCCTTTGTGAAGTGGTAAAACATAGAATTTTTACCAGATATCTGGAACTGTATTTTTCTTGGATAGATCTATTTATAAGTATGGAGATGGGGTAAGCAACTGAACTAGAAGCATGTTTCAGAAATAGGAGGGTAGATTGTCAGCTGATGGTGAGCATGGTTTTAGTTTACAGAGAAGTGACGTAATGTAATTAGTTGGGACAGGTGTAAATGAAAAAGAAGTAGGGAGGGAGGTTTTGGGGCTACAAGAGGAGATATTGTCTTGTTTGGTTAGCTTTTCGATAGATTCTATAAAGAAGGAGTTAAGAAAGGTGGCCGTTTCTAGGGAGGAGCTGTTGTGGTAGGTGTTAGGTGATGAAGGGTTACCAGGATGTAGTAATTTGTTTACAGAATTCCTGAATTTTTTTGGGTTGGAGTGTGGTTTATTGAGTAGCTTCTGTCTTCTTATGTAGGGTGACCTGTTTTTTGGTTAATTTGCAGAGCTCCCTATAGGTTTGAAAGAGAGAAGGTAGGTTGCATTTTTTCAGCTTTTCCAGGTGCTATCCCTGTTATGCATCAGGGTATGGAGTGGCTTGAGTTAACCAGGGAGCACAGTGGCATTTTAATCTGATTTTCCTAGAGGGGGGCCAGGGAGTTGAGAGTATTTAGGAAGATGCTGTTGAATTTTAGGACAGCATCTTCCAAGGGCGGTCTTTTAGAAATGACCAGTTAATTAAGGAGAGCATCAAGTTAAATGTATCTATGTTGAAATTTGTGAGTTTGTGGCATCCTTTATATTGGTGTTTTCTTTTTCTGTTGGGGAGAATGTCTTTGAACAGAGGTGGGAAGGTGGTTACTAAGGGAGTCTGGTAGGGTGGTGGGGTTTTGCTAAAGGTTACAATTGGATGTCAGGATCCAGTCCAGTGCTGTACCATTGTTGGAGTTTTTGAGTTGATGAGTGGGGATAGTGATTAGCTGGGAGAAACCATAGAGGGTTATGCAGGAGCTGGGACAGTCTATGGTTAGTGTATTCCAGTCTATATTGACTTCACCTAAGATGATAGATTCATAGATGATAGCCTGTAAAATCCAGGAAAGAAAGAGTTCGAGAGTAGGGATGTTATCACCTGCAGTGAATATAGATGGTAAAAATGGCTAGTTTTTTGTGTTTGTTTAAATTACAGTTGACAATTACAATTTTTGCTGGCTGGAAATTTGCTGGAGAGAGTGAAATAGGAGAGAAGGAGAGGTGAATGGCTACACCTCCTTTTTTCATAGATCTATCTGACCAGAAAATATTGTAGCTTGGGGAAGTAGTTCAGAGTTATCAATATGTGGTTTTAGGCAAATTTCAGAGACGTTAAGGATGTCAGGAGTGAGTAAGGAGATCTAAGAGTGCGGAAGAGTGACTTTGTTTAGGATACTCTGTATGTTAAGTGATATATTGGATAAAGATTTGGATGATGTGGAGAATGTAGTTTGGGCTGTGGAGTTAGGAGGGAGAGGATTAGTGGTGAAAGAGGAGCTGGGGGTGGGTCCTGGGTTGGGATGGATATCACCAGAGAATAGCAAGTATAGTAAAAGTAACTTAAGTGGAGATGAATGTTTACTCAGGATGTGATATTTAGTTTTTATAGAGAAGGGCGTGTGTGTATTAGGAATATATGTATTTTATATAGGGTTGTAGTGTTGTGGTTAAAGAGAGGAGGGGTGATATGAATGGAGGACATGGCTGTGTGGTTAGTATGAGGGAGTGTGAGAGTAGGTACAGAGTATTCTTTTGTAAATGTGGAGTGGTAGGTAGTTATTATAGAAAGAAGAAGAGTAGGAGAGGTGAGTAAAAGGAGTAGCATGGTGATTGAAGATGGACTGGGTAGACTGTGTGATATAAACAATATGGTTATGAGATTGGTAAGTAAATAGTAAAATATACAGTAAGAGAGTTGAAGAAAGAGGTTTAAGTTTACATTAAATGGGAGGGGTTTAACAAGAAGAGAAGAGGTTGTATAAAGGGTGGCTTTGGGAGGAATATGGGAGTGGGCGGGGGGGTGGCCAAAGAGGAGTAAGTATAAATTAAATGAGGTCAGGGGTGGTTGTGAGTGGACGTAGGGGAGAGGAGTAAGCCCAAGCTCAGTGAGGGCAAACAGAGTGGATTGAACCAGGCCAGAACCAATCTATCAACGAGACAGTGAGGTGAACCAATGGTAATATTTGATAAGCGAAACAAGGAAAGCTCAAGGTACCATCCCTGCAGGGTGTGCACACTCAAAAGGCAAATATCAAGGTTATAGCAGGCACAAGATATGAAAAAGAAACTTATAACAGGGGTAAAGTTTAAAAAGTTAAATACAAAGCTAGTTGCAGTTTTTGAAAAGGCAAGATTATTTTGATGGCAGAAAGTACTGCTTTAGAGTTTCTTGTCACAGGGTGAGGGTCAGCAGGATACCATGTAGGTTCAGAAGCCTTTGAGATCAACGTAGTTAGGGGATGCAGTGAGGGTCTTACTACAGAAGAATAACAGAGAAAAAAGATTAGGTTGTAGTTGGGAGATGAAGACAGGGTCAGTAAGAAGGAGGATAGTGGGTACAGCAGTAGAAAATATGATAGGCACAGTGAATAAAAGAGAACTAGAAGGGGAGAGGAAAAATGATTGAGAGAAGGTGAGACAGGTGAAAGAAACAACAAAAAAAAGCACAGAGATTTCAAAGGCGCATTTTAAAACTAAGAAATACACAGCCTATGGCTAGGCAAGACAATGCAGAAATGAGGTCTTGACATAGTATGTCAGCAGTTAGTATCTAGAAGGCAGTTTTAGAATGTAGATGTTTTACATACAGTTTCTCTACAGAAGACCATTTCAGAATGCAGTCATTTACATTCAGTTACAATACAGAAACCTTATTTCAAACAAAAAAGCAGCTACAATTTTAAGAGAGCATATGACTAGACAGAAATCTATTGGGGAAACACATGGAACCTGTAAAGATTAAATATGCACTGTCTCCTATAGTTTCTAACTTTATTTCCCTTTATGATTGAGAAAAGACAGCCTGACAAGGCTTGGAGCATGAAATTATTGGAAGGATAATAACACCATGGACTATCAAGAGATGTTGAAAAGGCAAGATAGTTATGTCTTTAGAGCTGTGCTAACATCATGTTTTACATTTACTTAATTCATGATTTTATTTCCCTATATGTTTGATAGAGAACATCTTTTTTCATTTGTATTTAAAAATTGAAACATTTGCCTGGGAGGACGGGTAATTACCAAAACTACCAAGCTTAGTCACCTTGGAGGAGAGGGACAGAAATATAAATTTAGTATAACAGTAACAGTGTTTTCAGTATCAGACTTGGAGCATGAACCTCTGAGAAAGATACATCTACGCAAATTGAAGCACTGCTGAAAAAAAAAGTAGTAAACATTCAAATGTTGCATTTTTTTATTTTACATTTACTTATTCTATTTCTATATGTGTTTGAAAAACTTATCCTAACAAACTTGAAGTCTAATCACTTAACACCGTTTTAGCAGCACACAGAAAGAATGGATCACTTAAGCAACAAGAAGTCAAGATCTAAATTGTTTCAACAGACTATGTGGTGTTAATAGGGAGCAGGCAGAACATGTTGCATGGTAAGGTTATCATGAATAACAAAAACTGAGCAAATGCATCAACAGATGATAAATGATTTAATCTAACAAAAATGCAAAACAAACAGCAATACTAAATACAGGGAAGAAGGAAAATGCTGTAACAGAATCAGAGCAAAATATGTAACCAGTGACATGAAGGATTGTCAGGTAGTACTGTAAATGAAACAGTGTAAGAAACTTCTCTGTGGGGAAGATTTTCAGTCCATATATTTCTAGTTAATCACTGTATATTAATCAGATCAGACAATAGTAGTAGAAGTAGCAAACTTAAACTCATCTTCAGTCAAAACAAAACAAAACAAAAAATAATAATAGAAAATATATAATTGTACAGCATTACTAAGTATTTGAAAGTAATCCAAGCAAATCAGGCAGTCTGTTTCCAGTTGAAAATCCTTTATTAAGTACACAGACAAGCAATTCAAGTAACACAAAAATAGAGTAATAATTTCCTCACAAGCTTTCTAAACATATATATATATATATATATATATATATATATATATATATATACTTTTTATCAGGCATAGAAGTGGTTTATTGTGCTGTAAAACAAAGTGTTATTGGTACACATGTTAAATTCACATCCCTTCACCCATCAGTGTGACATTCAAACTGGTCCTGCTCTACTTAGTAACTGTCATAATAATATATAACCCTTATGTACTTTAAATAAAATTTATAATGATGTGTTACGTCTTATTTAACCAGATTATTAAGTAGATTATTAAGTCTGTGATTTTATCCAAGATAATATACTACATGGCTGGAAATAAATCAACCTAAGTTCATTTGACAATCAAAATATATATATAAATATATACATATACATTTTGCAAGTAAAAATCAAGTTATATTTTCATAACCTATTGTTAACAAAGATCACTTTCTTCCTTCTAGACTTCTTCAGGTCTGTGTACAAGAACCCTAAAAACAATCTATAAAAATATATATAATTGTATAATTAGTTAGTATTGTTATTACACATCATTTTGAATAAACTGGAAAAAAAGAACCAGAAAAAAATAAAAATAAGAAAAAAAATGTATGTATGATGATGGAAACAAAATATACACTTACATTACAACTGATTTAAAATATATTTAAAACCAACTGGTAGAATAAAATAAAATGAAATACAATTAGTCATGTAAACAATGTGGCAATTTTCTAAGTTTCAGTGCACTTTTAATTGAACAGTAGTAGTTTAGTCCAGGCTTCCTAAAAGAGTTCATCATGTTTCTCCAGAATATTCGGGATGTCTCCTTGAAGATCACCCATGTCTATGCGATCCAGGATCTGGAACTTAAAACCTGTGTGTCTTTTATGAGGAGAAAGGTGTTTGGCTAGTGCATTATTTTTACATCCAGAGCGGATTTCTGACAGATGACATGAAATTCTACGCTTGAGTTTATTTGCAGTCTTGCCCACATAAAATGCATCACATTCATTGCACTGTGCCCTGTAAATTACTTTTGTAGTGTTACAGTCACTCCCTGCACTGGTTTTAATGATTTTATTTAAATAAGGGCAATAAAAACTATCACCTTGCTGTATAAATATACAAAATGCACAATTAGTTTCACATCTTTTAGTGCTTTTCTCATATGGTCTAGGTTTAAATTCAACAACACTTCTAATGTTCCTGGCCTTCCTATAAACAAATGATGGGGCTTCACCTAAGGTGTTAATCAGAAAAGGGTTTCCTGTGACAATGTCCCAGTTTTCTTCAATAATATTTTTGATACTGTGATAATCCAAAGTGTATGTCAGAATGCAGCTATTTTTGCATTTGTTATTCTCTGTGGAATTACTTAACATTTTTCTACTGGGGAGGTTGAGTGAAGGTGCTTCAGTCCTTTTTAGTTCTATAATGGGTTCCAGGATGTTTTTTAACATCTGACTTTCATAGCCTCTCACTAGGTAATCATTCTCTAAGTTGTTCAGGTTTCTCAAAAATTGTTCCATCTCTGTGGTAATTCTAGCTAATCTATAGCCTTGGGACTTCACTACATTATACTTGGTTTTTGTAGGATGTAGACTTTTACTGTGGAGTAATAAGTTAACCCTCGTTGGCTTTCTGAATAGATCAGTGGTGATTCTGTTATTGTTGGTGTCCTTGGAAATCTGCATATCTAAGAAAGTGGTTGAAGTACAGCCATGGGAAGAGGTAAACTTCAGGAAGGAGGTTGTTTGATTGAGGTAAGTGATAATATCTCCAAGCTGCAAGGTGTCACCTTTCCACACAATAAAGATGTCATCAATAAAATGTAAATAGCATGTGATATGCTGTAAGTAGTCTGTGTTGTTTAACCCAAAGTCCTTCTCCCATTTGCCCAGGGCTATGTTAGCTATGCTGGGAGCCATGGCAGCCCCCATTGCTATACCAGTTTTTTGTTTGTAGTGTTTGCCATTGAAAGTAAAGAAATTGAAGTCCAGTACAAGATTAATGAGCTTGCTCAACTTTTGCAGTTGTGCCTGTGTACCCTGATTATGTTTCTTAAAAGACTCCACAGCTGCTGTTATACAGTAATTGTGAGGGAGCACTGTGTACAAAGATTCCACACAAATAGTTAATAAAATACTGTCAGCTTCCACTGTAATGTTTTTTTATTTTCCTCAAAAAATCCAATGAATCCCTTATGCATGACTTATTCTTTTCTGCTAGAGGTTTCAGCAAGTAATCAAGGTAAATGGCTGTGGCTTCAGTAAGGGAACCTCCACTTGCTACCACCGGTCTATAAGGTGGGTCTTCTCTGTTCTTGTGTGGCTTTGGTATTCCAAAAAAGTAAGGTAACTGTGGGCATGGGCTCCATAAATAATTATAAAGATTTTCAGTGATACGTTTTTCTTTCCATAATGTGGTAAGATTATTGTTCCATAAATCATATGCTCTTTTTATGTCATCCAAGGTAAATAACTCATACTATCTGTTATCCTGCAGCATGTACTCTATCTTTTGGTTGTAGCTAGTGGTATCGGTCACAAGTATACTTCCTCCCTTGTCTGCCTTCATTACATGCCTGGATTTATCATCGCCTAGCTCAAGCTATGCTTTTCTTTCTCCCTGTGTTGTTATAAAGTTTTTCTTAGGAGGTTTTTTAAGCAGTTTCCTGATATCCATCTCACATTTCACTTCGAAAGCAGCTAGTGTTTGATGTAGTGGTGGACAATAGCTGCTAGGCCTTTTTATAGTTTCATCAATAGGCTTATTTTCATTGTCATTACTTTTGCATGAAACTGTACCCTTAAGTTGAGCTTCCTCACAAACATTTTAAGGTCTATCAGTACCTGAGCAACCTCACTTCTGCAGCTTGGTACAAATGTAAGTCCTTTGGACAACACACTTTTTTCCTCTTCAGTCAGTACTTTAACAGAGTGGTTCCAGATAAGTGGAGCACCTGTTATTGCGGCACCTGTTATTGTTATTGTACTTGTTATTGTGGCTGGTTCCTCTGTCTGAGACTGGGACCTGGGTTGTAGTCAGGGTTCCAGTCAGGATTGCCCAGGTATTATATTTCCCTCACCCCTGTCCACTGCTTGGTTCTCCTGTCTCCCTGGGAGATCGTGGATAGAGTATGAGACCTCTGGACTTCCTCCTCTGCTTTCTGGAATCTTGGTGGGTGGTAGTAGTATTCCTCACCGTGGCTGTGGTATGGGGGGATCTGGTAAGAAGGACAAGCTCTGGGGATCTGGTGGTGGTCATCATTCTTGTTGTGGTACTGGTGCTGGCTTTGGTATTGGTGTGGTGGTTGATGTCTGTGCTGTCGATATTGGTCTTCCTGAAAAACTGGTCTCTGTGAAGGTGCTGCTGCTCCTGGTAGCTGGATTGTCTGTGGTCCCGGTTGTCCTGGTAGTCCTGTGATTTGTCCTGTAGAACTCTGTCAGTTCTGGTTGCCGCTGTGGCTTATGTTCCTGTCCTGATCCTTCTGTGATGTCAAAGGCTTCTGAGGAGTGTTGATAGCCAGAAGGGATTGCGATTGTGGAGAATGAGATGTTGGGGGGGCAGTCTCCTGTTGGGCCTGTATTGTGACCCTGTTTGGTTTTGTGTGAGGATCTCCCCTGGGAAAATCCCGTTGAGGTCTGCTGGCACGGTTATACTTTCCCTAATATCCCCTGTAATAACTAAAACCTTGTCTGTTGTTGGTTCTCCTGTTGTTGTTGTTGTTGATATTATTATTGTACCTCTTAGTAAAGTCTCCTAGGATCATCTTTGTCCAGTTGATCTTGTTTCATTTTATTAATCTTTCTTTCTTTAATGGACTGCTCATATCCTTTCACTCTTTCTTTAAGCAGCTCAAATTTAGCATCTAGGTCATTGTGGTTCTCATTTTTCAATGTTGTTTTTAAAGATGTAATGTCAGTCTTTGTAGCTTCATGCACACTAAGGTTGTTCCTTACTAGCAGACGAATAAGTTTGTAGCTGGCACCCTCTAAAATATCTCCCCATTCTTTAGAAAGTGAATCATCCATAATTTTCCACATTGGTCTTTTGTTCAATCTAAGTCCCCGGGGTAGTCTCTTCTTATCTATGCTTTGTTGTAAATAAATGTGTTCCCAGTAGAGACCCTGCATACATTTCAGTTGCTTTTCTAGTTTAGAAAAAGTCTCTGAATTCATATTTTCTAGGCCCATTCTTCCCTGTCCATTTTCTGTATCCATTTGTATCTGATCTGCTTCTGTATCATTCCAGATAGGTACAGTTAGTAAATCTTTTGGCCTGTCATTATCCATGTCTTAAAATGCTGGAATTCCACACCAGTTCAGGGATCCTTTGATGGAACAAATACCTTGGTCTCAGAAACCAAAGTACCAACAAAAAACAAGTAATCTCCATGGTATGCCCGAAGTCTCAAAACAACCCATTAAAGTGTAGCGGGTCCAAAAACAAAACAGTGTAAGAAACTTCTCTGTGTGGAAGATTTTCAGTACATATATTTCTAGTTAATCACTGTATATTAATCAGATCAGACAATAGTAGTAGAAGTAGCAAACTTAAACTTGTCTTAAGTCAAAACAAAACAAAACAAAAAATAACAATAGAAAATATATAACTGTACAGCATTACTAAGTATTCGAAAGTAATCCAAGCAAGGCAGGCAGTCCAGTCAAAAATCCTTTTTAAGTACACAGACAAGCGATCCAAGTAAAACAAAAATAGAGTAATAATTTCCTCACAAGCTTTCTAAATATATATATATATATATATATATATATATATATATATATATATATATACTTTTTGTATGCATCACATTCATTGTTGAATTTAAACCTAGACCATATGAGAAAAGCAATAAAAGATGTGAAACTATTTGTACATTTTGTATATTTATACAGCAAGGTGATAATTTTTATTGCCCTTATTTAAAGAAAATCATTAAAACCAGTGCAGGGGGTGACTGTAACACTACAAAAGTAATTTACAGGGCACATTGCAATTAATGTGATGCATTCTATGTGGGCAAGACTGTAAATAAACTCAAGCGTAGGATTTCATGTCATCTGTCAAAAATCCGCTCTGGATGTAAAAATAATGCAGTAACCAAATACCTTTCTCTTCATAAAAGACACACAGGTTTTAAGTTCCAGATCCTGGATCGCATAGACATGGGTGATCTTGAAGGAGACATCCCGAATATTCTGTAGAAACATGAACTCATGTGGCAATTAAAGCTGAACTCTTTTAGGAAGCCTAGACTAAACTACTACTGTTCAATTAAAAGTGCACTGGAACTTAGAAAATTGCCACATTGTTTACATGACTAATTGCATTTTATTTTATTGTATTTTACCAGTTGGTTTTAAATACCTTTTTTAAATCAGTTGTAATTTAAGTGTATATTTTGTTTCCATCATCATACATACATTTTTTTCTTATTTTTATTTTTTTCTGGTTCTTTTTTCCACTTTATTCAAAATGATGTGTAATAACAATACTAATTATACAGTTATATATATATTTTTATAGATTGTTTTTAGGGTTCTTGTACACAGACCTGAAGAAGTCTAGAAGGATAAAAACAATCTTTGTTAACAATAGGTTATGAAAATAGAAATTGATTTTTACATGCAAAATGTATATGTATATATTTATATATACTTTTTGATTGCCAAATGAACTAAGGTTGATTTATTTCCAGCCATGTAGTATATTGTCTTGGATAAAATCACAGACTTAATAATCTACTTAATAATCTGGTTAAATAAGAGGTTCCATATCATTATAAATTTTATTTAAATTACATAAGGGTTATATATTATTATTTCAGCTACTAAGTAGGGCAGGACCAACTCCAGTATCACACTGATGGGGAAAGGGATGTGAATTTAAAATGTGTACCAATAACACTTTTTGTTTTACAGCACAATAAACCACTCCCATGCCTGATAAAATGTATATATATATATATATATATATATATATATATATATATATATTTAGAAAACTTGTGAGGAAATTATTACTCTATTTTTGTTTTACTTGGATCGCTTGTCTGTGTACTTAATAAAGGATTTTCGACTGGAAACAGACTGCCTGCCTTGCTTGGATTACTTTTGAATACTTAGTAATGCTGTACAATTATATATTTTCTATTATTATTTTTTGTTTTGTTTTGTTTTGACTTAAGACGAGTTTAAGTTTGCTACTTCTACTACTATTGTCTGATCTGATTAATATACAGTGATTAACTAGAAATATATGGACTGAAAATCTTCCACACAGAGAAGTTTCTTACACCATTTTGTTTTTGGACCCGCTACACTTTGGTGGGTTGTTTTGAGACTTCAGGGATACCACGGAGATTACTTGTTTTTCGGTAGTACTGTAAATGCAAACTTCTTCAAGTGAGGCTTATCTCAGAAATGTCAAGCTTCAGACTAGGTTTCAGTAAGCAGGTAACTTTGTTACAAAAAGGATGGCAGCATAGCATAGTTAATGTCTGAACCTGAACTTCAGGACAACTAACCCTAGCACAATACTCTGTGAATTATAGTACAGACTCTTTCTTAAATGGACAGTGACATACATTTATATTAAAAGGACAGCACAAATAAATTTTTTTTACATTATATGTACCTTCATTTAGCAGCATCAGTTCACTTTCCACTACAACCCCCCCCCCCATAAAATGAAAAAACATTTTTTTTCTAAAAGCAGGAAAAACAGGAAGGCACATATTTGTAATTTCTGTTTTTAACATTCTAGACCAAACCTATGAAACAGAAAATATTAGCAACAGAGAATGTAGCAACATATGAAGCTTGCAAAAACGGTGCAATTGCAGTACTTAAATATCACAGTGACTGCATTTCTTACTGTTATCATTAATAGACTGGAATAGATTGCTCTCTGCATGATGACCCAGGCCATACATACTGTGGCCGCAACTACTCATGGTATCTGCAGAAAGAGAACTTTGAGACACATCATTATAACATGTACCAGGACTTATACGGTCACTAGGCAAAACAATCAGGAACACTCAATACTAAAGATTGAACAGCACTCGATCTATCATCATGAAAAAACAAACTCAGACTTCTATCCTTGTCTCGAATATTCAATTGATGCAGATTTGTCTCTTGCACAAGAATGGATCTGTGAGACATTGATCTAGTTATTTTCATTTCAGTTGGACTCAACTAGTTTACTAGAACACTGCATTCAGGTTGATATTTATCTGGAATTTACTGGATATGCTGCCTGTTGCACTGAATTATGATACCACGTTTAATTTGTACCATGTAAGAACGTGGTCCTTCTGATTTCTGCACTGTTATGCCTGTAGTGTCTCACCTTTTCTACTCTTTTAACTGCAAGCTGACAGCTTCATCAGGTTGTAGGGTAGGTAGTAAAAATCCAGAATAATGTTGGTTGTAAAACTTTTTATATGAAGCTTTAGCTTTTTGGTCTTTACTGTTTATTATTATATCACTCTTGGTTTAAGTTTTGACTCTAACACTGGCATGTCCATTTGAGTGTGTCTTCCAAGAATTAGCTATGAAGGGCTTATTCATGTGTTGCTATATTTGTAGGTCAGTACGCCATTAGAGTTTTATGTGGATTAACATTATTTTTGGCTGTCTGCATGGCTCTCACAGTTCTACCATTTTATTTTGTTTAGTCAGGACTTGACATAGTATGAGTGAAAAAGTAACCAACCACAGACTGATTGAATTCAGTGGACACAAACTATGTACCACTGTGTGCAACTAACTATATCAGTATGCCATACCTTGATAACATAGTTTTAACTTTGCCATAAGTTCATAAAAATATAGTTGACCCACTATTAAGGCCCATAGTGTCCTGTAATGGGACCAAAACAAAGGCTTTGGTGATTTAAGTGAGAAGTTCATTAATCCTGATGTTGTCCAGCAAACATCGCCCTATATTAAACATTCATCTGATTTTAAACAAAAAGTGAAGAATGCAAACATTAAAGGTTCAAACTTGTTAGTAACAGTTGATGACAAGTCTTTATACTCTAGTCACATCCAAAGATGATGGTTTGGAGAGGGTTTCATATTTGTTACATAACAGATCCAGTTTACAAGAATCTAAAATAAGATTATTAATGGAATTGTTGGATGTAATATTGTCATATAATTTTGTGGCACTGGAGGTCAAAGTGTTTAGACAAAAGATAGATGTAGTTATATGACCAGTAATGGCTCCTAGTTATGCCAATTCATACATGTTAGCCTGGGAGAAGACAATAGCTATGTCAGTTATGTTATGTTAGATGAAAATGGTCAGGCTTATGGGTTTATAATTAACATGGTCCATTGAAACCCCACCTTTGTGCAAGGGAATAATTGTTGATGTCATCCATTCACCCAGCAAGAATCCTGTTTTGAGGTTGGTAGTGAATAGCGTCAATGGGGGATCAGACAAGTCATGTTTCTGGTTGACCAGTACATAGCCTTGTATGTTACCTGGCCCAGCAGACATAGTAATCCTGACCTTAGATAATGCTTTGAGAACTTGTTCTTGGGTAATATGAGTAGGAGGTTGTGTATGTGAATTGAGAATACTGGAGGGGAGAGGGGGTTACAGTTTGAGCTAAATTTATCCACTAGGAGATTGGCCATGTTTTCTGGGTCTGACTATGTGATATTGTTTACGATTAGCTCTACACAGTGTTCAGTATTATTTGTGACATTTTGAATGTATTCAAAGAAGACTTTGTGGTTGACCATTGATCGGGTGGCTATTTTTACCTCATTTCTGGAGTTGGTGATTTTATTAGGGCCTGATGTTACTTGTTTAAGTTTAGCAAGAGCATATTTGGCATCCTGAGAGTTAGATTTATTTTAAATATGACAACATATCAGGGAACATAAGTGAAATCAACAGAAATTAAGAAAAAAGTAGCTTGAAGAGTGAAGTAAGAAAATACACCTGGTTGGGGTAGAATGGGAAAAAAATGAAAATATTTTTAGAACAACCAGAAAATATAAAAAATTATTGTTGTTACAGAAGCTGCCATTCTAAGAGGTACACAGACACCTTTGTTCAGGGCTTTTAACATACGATGAGACAGGTTACATGCTGCCATGATACAAGGATAGGTGACAAGAACAAAGGATTTTAAAAGTAACTGATGCTTTCTACAGAGGCAAACAGCATTCAACAGGCTAATCCAGGGCTGACTATGTCCAGCTTGGTGCACCTAGTAGATGATGAGAAGCTCTGGTTGGGTGTGAGGAGACAAAAATTCTAAAAAAAAAAAAAAACATGAAAGGGAGAATGAAGTGTGTGGATAGGGATTATTACTGTTAGAAAAATGTCAAGACAAAAAGACTTAGTGTAGTGTTGGTATTACTGTCAGGAATGAACACACACACACACATATATATATATATATATATATATATGTCTGTATATAGCAAGCACATAACACATTCACTGGAGAACTGGTGTCTTGGGATTGGAATTTGTTGTCTTGGGCACATCTGGTAGCAAAAAAGATTTCAGCAGGTAGGCAACATACACAAACAAGATAAAAATTGTCTTATAAGTTTGCTGCATGAGTCAGAACCGACAGGTAACAAAAACAGCCTAAGTAATAAAATCATGTTTTAAGCTGAAGAAGTAATGAAAATGAGCTTTACTTAGGGGTGGTGTGAGGACTAAAGACAAAGAAAAGCTGAGAGTGCTATACCACCCTTTTGTGGAACAGACGAAAAATAAAAGACAGGTACATGGCTATCTACAGTAAGAAATAGATGCAATTAAAACTGCCACGCT
Source organism: Protopterus annectens (assembly GCF_019279795.1). Lineage (NCBI taxonomy): Eukaryota > Metazoa > Chordata > Ceratodontiformes > Protopteridae > Protopterus > Protopterus annectens. The sequence goes on from NC_056744.1 coordinate 732,113,035, forward strand.
CTTGAAAAGGGATTACTTATGCATAGATTGTGTGACAGCAGCCTTGATCATGAAAGACAGCAGCTGATGGTAGTAGCAATTTATAGGTACCAAAATCAATAAATATAGACCAAGAAGATCTAATACACTTCTATGTACATTAGACTCAACCAAGCCAAGAATATTTAGGTTTACCTTAAATCATATGGAACTCTTGTGCCAGTAACAAAGAGGAAATAAAAATTTCCATTTCACTTTTTGTCAGAATAACTTGGTATGTTACCAGGTAGAATAAGAATATATTGTATATATTATATATTAACAAGGAAACTAAGAATGCAGAATATGATGTATCAGCACTGAAAAACACTGAAATAATATGTAAACAAGAAAAAGCTGATTCTTAGTCAGTAAAACAACATACTGTAATACCTCAGTTTGACAGCCTAGTATTAAAAATAGAGCTTACAGTTGCACGCGTGCACACACACACACACACACACACACACACACACACACACACACACACACACACACACACACACACACACACACACACACACACACACACACACACACACACACACACACACACACACACACACACACACACTTACAGGTATAAAAGCATATTAAGTGACAATTAATCAATTAGATAAACACTTCTATTAAATTAATGTTATTTCCACATTTAATAAGGATACAGGGTTTTATACACCAGTGTAAACTGTGCTTTCTTCATTTTAAGCCTGTTTTCAATACAGCTCCCTTTGACAGATATTGCTTCTATTAAATTAAAGTATCAGTTATGAAACTGCATAAAATGATTAACTAATTAATTTTCATTTCACATGTTTTAGTGTTTTAGGTGTATACGTGTGTTTTATACATATATGTTTTCTCCAAGAAGGTGGTTAAGCCTGTGTACAAAATGATGCAGTTTTGTTGGCTAACAAAATATTTTTCTTTTTTAGCGTTGTTTTTATATTCAGTTATATTTGTTATTATATTGTTTATTATAACATTTTATTATGCCCATAGGCTTTCATGGCTATATGTTGTTTCTACACCTTTGAATCTATTTCTAAGGTGTCTGTACTCTAGCTATAGGACATGGATTCAGGCAAGTAATCAGAAAATAATATGCATTCTACAGAACTTTACCAAATGAAGAGAAATGAGGAATGTTTTCGTAGTGTTGAGATATTTGACAAAATAACTGATCGTAATGTAAGCAATAGTTAATTTTCATTCCTGACAGTTAATGTTGCTTGGAATATCTTTACAGAAGGAAATATAAATATAACACTGAGTGGGCTGAGATCATCTCCTACAACCCCATCTGATATTTCTAATGAAACTGAATTAAACTTTCAGAAATGCTGGACTGCAGCAGCCCACCAGTGTACATTTGAGAAGCATAACACAGAAAGAGATGAGGTGGGATAATGTAAACAGGCTTATTAAAAAAATGAAACAGGCTTACATTTAAATGCCTTCATTCATGTGGTAGAATTAGATCAGTTTACATCTTCAGCAGTGCCAAAAATAGTCTTCCTAAACAACAGCATTCTAGGCAGCAATCAAATTTCCATTGGAAATGTAGATGACTGGCTAAAGCAATAAAGATGGCACATTTTAGAGAACAGTCCACTCCCAGAGTTTTCCACTGATATTTCTTCAAATGCAGACTGTGACTAAAATTCTGACTTTAGGCAAATAGTAAACATTGCTGGATATGCTTTGTCTGAGGTGTTTATATTCCATTATATTCTGCTTATCATTTACCCGCCTAGAGTTGCATTCCAATGCCTTTCTGTTATCCTGTTCTTTGTCTGTCCCAGCCCCCACTGAGACATTAAACTAAAGTTTCTTTAAATTCTAGCCTACCCAGGGTCATTGATCTGTAGCTCAGAGGCATAGAACAAGAGCTTCAATACTGGCTTTATTTGGTTGGATCCCTGTCTAACTAGCCTACTTATTGCAGCTGGTATTTTTTCCAACTCTCCCACCCTTTTCCTGGTGTGGTTTTAAAAGGCTGTGTCTCTGGCTTCTGCCCCTTATAGTATCTATAATCCCTCCCTCCTCTTTTATTGTTATTGTCTGTTGTGTAAGTGATTTAAGTACTTTTCCCACCCACTGTTTTGCACAGATCCATAATACCCACCTAGCAAACCAGTATTGCTCTTGAGTAAACCTCTTGTACTACAAATTGTCTCCTTCTCATTTCTCAAGAGCTCTCATCTGCTTGGCACCCTTGCCACACTCTGAGAGGGTCCTGAATTAATCCTCCTCTTCCTTGTCATATAAGAAATGCATTTTATTATTTTGTACTTCTGTTTTAGAGCGTCATTACTTTATTTTTAATTTATTTGTTGATTTTGCACTAATCATTTTTAAGGTCTGTAATACTTGAAACCTCCTTTTCAGAGTAGTCTGCTTAAGTTATTCTGTGGTAGCAATACATTCTTAGCAAATCTTTTTTGCGTTTTTACATTGAGAGGACTGGAATAGTCTACTTTGTGGCAGTAGATGGTGGCCTGGTCTACCTGAGTTGGGAAACATGCAAAAAAGCTGTAATTGTAGTTGTTCTATTGGCCAGAGGACTTAGAAGCCAGTTTCCTGTGTTTTAAGTGCCTGTGTAAATTTGGTGCATTTGTGCACTGCTGTCCATTGTGCAGTAGTGGTTAGTAGTGCCATATATATGCCTCATAAAACTACCTCTGAAACTATACCAGTAACTCGGTGAGTGCAGAGCAATTACTTTGTGTGTTGAGTAACATAGAGCAGCTATTTTGTGCATTGAGAAGCACTGCCTCTTGAACTTAGTATTATGTTGTGTCTTTCGGCTTATCCCAGTTAGGGGTTGCCACAGCAGAACTCCAGTCCGCTAATGTCTGATAGTGGATTTTTACATGCCGAGTTACCAGCCCTGATGCACAACCTTCAATGATGGCATGCCCATTCACGCATGCCTCCACACAGAAGACGCTCTAGCTGAGAATCGAACGGGACAACGTCTTGCTGTGAGGCGACAACGCTACCGCAGCACCACTACCGCATAGCCTAGTATAGTCTCTAGACCCAAAAGCACCCTTAGTCAGCCCACTATTAATCCCTCATCCAATGCACCCTTATATAACTCACTCAGTAAAGGACCTAACATCATGGATATACACTTTCCCAGTTTCTCTGCTACCAGTTTGATGGCTATGGATATACTGAAACAATGTTACAATTGTCTAAGGTTCACCGAAAAGCATTTAATCCTCAAAGAAACAAATACAGTATGTGAGAAATTTATAAACACAATATCTCTGGAGGCAAAACTCTTGCTTGGAATAAGCATCCTCATTGGTCCTTTTGAATTTTGTTAGAGTTTCTTTTCAACTTTTAGCTTCTGGTATTTAGTCCCTTAATCTGAGCAGATTTCTGCTTGTTTGCACATTGTGCAACATCGCCCAGTGCCATGCAATTGTACACCAAAGCAGGACAGTTAAATTCAACAAATTTTTCCTTAAAACCCAGGCAGAAATATCCATTCGCTGAGCTCCTCTGTAATCATTTCTGAAAAGCCACACCTAGTGACAACAGTCTTCAACCTAGCATTATGGACAGTTAGACTACCCTTGTTTCTCCTGCCAACCTTGTTGACTTGGGTCTCCTGAGGCAGTGTAACGATTGTCTCATGTAAACAAACAACCCTCTACTAATAACACAGTCTAGTAAGAGTGCGAGAGATATATTTACAACAAGCATCTAGAATCCATACTCTGTCTCACTCAAAACAGTAGCACGGAGAAGGTTGTCAACTCATCCACCACTTCATATTCACATAGTACCACTACTCATACACATAGTACACAAAGGCAGAGGTTCTCTCAAAAAACTTACTGAAACACCGAAGGCCTCCAAAACACAAGTCTGCTATAGCTAACACAGTCTCCACAGCACTCATGACACATAGCAACATCAGTGTCTCACTCACCAAGCCTGTAAGGCATAACACTCAAAAACCAAGTTTTCTTGTCATTAGAAGCTCAGTAGTGAAACACACGGATGTCCAAGTCACCATGTTGGACAAAGAGAAAGTCAGGGTCAGCTGCATGTCTGGTGCCTGGATTCGCCAAATCATGCATGCACTCAGGTCTCTCAGCAACAAGTACCGTTATTACTCTGTCATAGATCATGTTGGTATGAATGACTTGAGATGTACCTCACTGGACTATATGAAGAGAAACATAGTCGAGCTCTCTGAGTATATGTCCCAGGCAGGTATGTCCCTAGCATTGAGCAGCATACTACGCTCACCTAGAATAATGCCACAGTATAAACAAAAAAATGATTGATTTCAGTAATTGGCTTAGTTTTTGGTGTCATTCCAAGGGGATCCAGTTCCTGTCTGCCTGGGAAGCCATGGTTGACAAATCTCTCTGCTTTGTCAAAGCCAGTTTGCACATTGCATCCCTAGGCTTTTGGCTGCTGGCAAAGGCTCTTGCCTCTCCCATAGCGCCTTTTTTAGGCAAGGTCTCGAAAACATCATTACCAACATTAAATTAACCAAGCAAAACAAAATAAGGGTCATGCTGCTAAATTTTAGGAGCTTAAACCAAAAGCTGCACTCCATGGAAGCAGTTCTATCACTAGAAGATGTAGATGTCTGTGCAGTCACAGAAACCAGGTTTAAGGCCTCAGAGAGTACTCCGGCCCTGCAAGGTTACAATGACTTCCACACCTTTAGACAGCAAAATGAAAATGTGAAAACCATAAGAGGTGGTGTTTCAGTCTATATTAAAGATAAATTCACCTCCCGTCTAGTTAGACTGGACAACTCCATGGAGTCATTCCAGGTCCAGGTTATGGTGGGTAAGACCCACATTCAAGTCCTAGCCAGTTATGGATCCCCCTCAATGGGTCATAACATAAAGGAGCCTATCTAACCAAACTGAAGACAATCCAAATTTAGGAAAAACAACAATCCCAAGGATGAAGCAGCAGCAAAAACTAATAAAAACCAAACCACCAGTCTGACCGAACAATGAAGGAAACCACCAGCAAATAGCAAAAAACACAGTTTAATATCACTTTCATCTCAAAAGACTTCTTCAGAATGAAATAAAATGCACACAGCAGCATCCCCTTATATATCAAATCAAAATAATTACTTATTAAAACAATCAATTACTTAAATGCATTAGCAAAAAGAATACTGTCATTTAAAGGCACACATCTAATAACATAACATAGTTCATTTTAAAATCTTCAGTCTTCTATTCTTCAGAAAACATTTAATATTCACTGAATCATTAATGCCAGGGGTACTTTTCCATTATCGGGGCAACAGTAGTAATGTCCACTGGCATCCTTATCACGCAGCCACAATGATCACACAGCTGCTCGCTATAAAACGGTTGTTTTGAAAGACGTACAGAAACACGGATGAATGTGCTGCAGGATTTTATTAGTTTTATAATTTATACATCTAAGGGCTGCATTAGAGAGTGTGATAATGCTGATGACCACTACCCTCTCCTGCCACTTATCTCTGGCTACTTATGTTAATATTTTAGTGGGGTGGACAGTACATACAAATAGCGTTCCAAAATCTGGACAGTAACTCTACTTGCTTTACCTGATGTTTTTATTATGTTATTCAACTTTTCTAGTTAGCATCTGATTTTTAAAAAATTCCAAAATCCTGTTAGCTTTCATTTCTAACATGTTATACAAGTTACTACCTAAGTTATATAACAGATAAGTGTTATAAAATTTTAACTTTACTTCTTCACATGCGATTTTTTTTTTTAAGTTATATAACAGATAAGTGTTATAACATTTTAACTTTACTTCTTCACCTGCGATTTTTTTTTAAGTGTAAGTAAAACCTAAAGCAAATAAAAATGTGGGTGTGTGAACATATCACTGTTGATGCCAACTGAGCTGGGAGTGTCTTTGCGTTTGCAACTGATTTGGGTGAATAACCCGTTATGCTAATGAAGGTGAGTAACTTGTTCCCTTTTGGGTCACTTCAATCTGCTGCAGTGGTGTTGTTGAGACTGTACAGGTGAGACTGCGGTTGGTTGTGATTAGATTATGAAAGAAGGAGCCTGGGCTAAAACGATGCGTAGTTACTTATTCAGTCAAAAAAATGTCCTCAGCTCATCTGTGTGATTGTTAAAATAACGCCTGTGCAGCTGTGTGATCATTGCAGCCGCGTGATAAGGATGCCAGCGCACATTACTACTGTTTCCCCGATAACGGAAAAGTACAATACCAGGTTTCTTATTAGTCCCTAACCTGAGCTGCCACATAGTTTCTCTTTTTCCACTTGGTCCTTATAGGACCCCCCCCCCTTATATTTCTAACTACATGTTCCAAAACAGCAAACAGAAACTTTTTAAAACCACTACATGTAATGGAATGTTTAAATAGAGCATTGTTAATGTTCTTAGTTCTAATACAATAATAGTGCTCTTTAATTCTTTTACTAAGCGGTTGTGTGGACATACCTACATAAAATTCATTGCACACAGAACAAACAGCAAGATAGACTATGCCACTAGTATTGCAATTGTATACACCATCAATGGAAAGTGTCCTGTTCAAACAGGGTAAATTAATACAGGGTCACGCTAAAATAAAATGACATGAAGAACAAAAACCACATTTATACATCCCCTTACATCATCTGCTGTTGTCAGGGGTACTTTTATATATGGAGTCAAATTGTAAACATTTTTTTAAACAGTCAGTTTTTTTTATATACAAAATTGCGTATATCACCTACAACTTGTATTAATTTGCTATTTCCACATAAGATGTTCCAGTTTTTAGTAATAATGGACCTGATGTTAAATGGATCAACAGACATATCCAAAATACAAGAAGTAGCAAAAGTATTTGTGTTAGCGTTGCTAGAACTTAGATTGTTAACACCTGTGACTCCATGTGGCTTACTTGTAATAGTAGTAAAACCATTTTTCAAAATCGGTGGAAAATCAGTAGCCCTTCTTGTTCTAATTTTATTAGTTAATTTGCCAAGTAAATCTGAGGAGTAACCTCTAACCAGAAAACATATTCTGTATAAAGCTGACTTCTGATTCAAAATCAGCTTCTTCAGAAATTATTTGTGAAGCATGAATAGACTGACCCTTCTGTATATTATTTTTCATAAAAACAGGCTGGTTGCTCAAATAATGCAAATAACTGTTAACAAAAGTCTCCTTCCTATGTATTCCACTTGTGAAACAATTATTAGAAGTATCCCAAGTCAGGATAACATCCAAAAAAATGCACTGATAGCCCAGCATTCCCCAATACAAATTAAAAAAAAATCACTGGAATTATTAATACTATCACAAAAAGAATGAACCTGGTCTATACCACCTTCCAGGATAAAAAACAAATCATCCACATATCTGCCATAAAAAACTACAGGATATTGCTCCATAATAGGTCTGAGAACACTATGCTCCCACAACCCAAGAACTAGATTGGCGTAAGCCGGGGCCACAGCGGACCCCATAGCTACCCCTCTTAGCTGCTTGTAAATTTTCTTGTTAAATAGAAAATAATTGTTATTAAGCACTAGTTCTATTAAGGTGTATAAAACAAATATGCTGTCAGAATGATTGTGGGCTACATTTCCCAAGAACTGTCTAACAAAATCAACCTCTTGATCATGGGCGATACTCGTAAACAATAATTGGACATCCACTGTAAACAAAATGTTCTTCTTAGAATCAAAGGAATATACAGAACTAAAAGCCCTAATCAAATCCAAAAAAATGCCATGAGTCCTTAATAAATGAACCTAATTTTTAGACTAGTAGATTTAACATGTAGTCAGCTACTAAAGAAATACCTTCTGTGACTGAATTAGGTGAAGATATGGGGGGGGTCTTCAAGATTGTTGTGAATTTTGGGGATACCAAACATGGTCCCCAAAAGTGGATGTTCGACTAACATAAAATCATACATGTCATTAGTAATATACCCATTGACCCACAGATCATATAAAATAGAATGTATACTGTGATATGCCTTAAAAAACAGTTGTTAACTAACTAATAAATATTCAGCCTCAATACTTAGCATATTTTCCATAGAGATGACATATTTATCTTGTTCAAGAATTAGCAGCCCCCCTCCCTTATCGGCTTTCATAAACCGAAGGTGACTTAAAGACCTCAGTTCTTTTAAGGTTGTTCTTTGAGCTCTAGTAAAATTATAAAACTTATAATCTACCTTAATATGAACAAGTTGTCTGATGTCTTCAGTACAACAATTTTCAAAAACACGTAAGGTGTTAATTAAGGGGGGAGCAATGGTACTTGGTTTGGCAAACACATTTATTAAACTCCATACTAGAAAAAACATAACTTAAATTTAGTTTACGACAAAACATTTTTGAATCCAACAATGTGTGTCCTAAATTCATCTTTTTGCTAGGCACAAAGTTAAAACCAAGCCCTAAAACAAATAACTGATCAGAAGTAAACGAATGATAAGACAGATTTTTCATTCAAAAAGTCAGTATTAGAATGTTCAGTAAAAGCAATTATATTTTCTTGTTCCTTGTGGAAGTCTTTCTTGTTGACATGTCGCCCATCTCGTCCTGACATAAAACAGGTTTCTTCTCTAAAGATAAGCCTCTCTCGCCCTGCATTAACTATAGTCTGACCAGAGCCATTAATTTCATTCTGCTCATCACCAGAAGTATCAGACCTATCATTCATATCTAATACATTCTCAGCAGGAACACCACCAGCCAATTCACTTGTGGAACAGTCAGAATTCAAAGTCAAACCAGAAGTGACATCATCGCCTGTCTTAATAAATTCACTAAAGGAAGTGGGAAGAAGACCAGAAGCTCCTTGGTTTCTATAGTGACCCCTAAGTTGGTTCTGTGTCTTAAAGGGGCCAATAGCCTTTATAACATCAGAGAAATGGGAAAAAGCAGTATTGTTGGAATATGCATCAATGTCCCATTGTAACTTCTTTAGCTTTCTTTGTATTAAACCCTGCTCAAATTCTTAGTCTTTGTTTAAACAGGGTATATTTCTTATAAGCTTCTACAAAGAAGCTTCTGTCTTAATAATATCATTGTGTACCTCCTCAATTTGTTTCTTATTGTGATCAAAAAGCAATTTTAAGAATTCAAGCCCTGTTTTAGAAAAATTACGCCAATTCAGAAAAGAAGGACTCAGTTGGAAGTACACCATTTGGGCATTTAAAAAATGCAGACCCTTAGGTACTATACTCCCACTTGTATGCATTTATCAAAGTACTTAGTCTCAACAACCAAAACGCTGTACTTTTTAGTAGTTTTTCCAACAAAGATAAAAGTCTTTTAGCTTCTTTTTCCACCTCTACATCCCTGCCATTAAACATAGAAGTTAAAGCTAAATTGTAGGCATCAAATGGGTCTGAATCACAGTTTAAGACTGCAGTAATGTCACTAAACACAACATTGCAGACATCAGTTACAGTCTCCACACTTTCATCTTCTGAACTAAGTGAAGATAGTTTACTTAAACCAGTCATTCTATAATTACTTGCCATCAAAGTTTCAAGAGTCTTTTGCATGTCTTTCATAGTGCACACCAACATGGAAAGCAGTTGGTATCTTGAAAATCAGACATACCAGGTGTAGGATGAAGACATCTCCAAAAGTACCAACTGGAACAAAGAGAAACTATGTGGCAGCTCAGGTTAGGGGCTGACAAAGAAAACTGTCATTAATGACTCAGTGAATATTAAATGTTTTCTGAAGAATAGAAGACTGAAGATTTTAAAATGAACTGTCTATGTTATGTTATTAGATGTGTGCCTTTACATGACTGTATTCTTTTTGCTAGTGCATTTTAAGTAATTGGTTGTTTTATTAGGTAATTGTTTTGATTTGGTATATACGGGGATGCTACTTTGTGCATTTTATTTCATTCTGAAGAAGTCTTTTGAGACAAAAGCGACATTATACAATCCAAATTTTACTGAACACACTAGTTATGGGGGATTTCAATAATTTCACCATCAACTGGGAAACCTACTCTAGTCCAAACTCTCTAGTACAAAAGGCCCTTTTTGACTTTGTGAATTCAAATGCCTTGGAGCAAATTGTCCATACCCTGACAAGAGAAACAAACATTCAAGATCTGGTCCTCACCAACATGTGAAACAGGTGCACTGCTGCAACTGTTGGACCCTCATTAGTTACAACTGACCACAAATCAGTCACCTTTAAACTGACACTAACAACAGAACTCATAAAGAGTGAAATCAGACTAAAAAATTTCACCAAGGCAAACTATACCCTCCTAGGTGAGGGTATAATTGCATTCCAAACCCCACCCCAAGCTGAAAGTGGTAACTACACCGAAGCTTACACTAAAGCCCTGTACAATCACTTGCACAAGTGTATACATTCAGCTGTACCAGACAGAATCAAAGCCAGAGCCCCAAGTAAAAACAAGCTGCCATGATGGACTTCCAGCATCAGCAAACTGTACAATAAATGCAAACGTTTGCTGTCCAAGAAAACAAAGACAAGGACTCAACAATGGAAAAGCACCCTCAGCCTTAACAGGCAAATAAGACAACTTGTCAAATCATTTAAAAGCTCCTTTGAGAGAAACCTAGCAAGTACTGCCAACGATAACTATAAGGCCTTTTACAGCTATGTACATAACCTAAAGGGTAGAACCCAAGCATGTGCAGAACTGGTGGCCAATGGTATCAGACACAATGATCCCACAGAGATACTGAATCTGCTAGCGGATAGGTATGGTGAAAATTTCACTCCCTTATCCCCTCCTAACTTACAACAAACCCCCCCCCTGCACTTTGCATATCTGAAGAGCAGGTCTTCAAAGCCCTGTACAAGGCAAAGAACACAGCATCTATGGGACCAGATGGCATCCCAGGATGTCTTCTAAACAGGCTAAAACATGAACTAGCATCACCACTAATTATCCTTTTCAATCATAGCCTAACCACAGGCTTTGTTCCTGTGGAATGGAGAACAGCTACAGCTATTCCCCTCCACAAAAGTGGCCTAGCAACAGACCCAGAGAATTACAGACCCATAAGTTTGCCAGCCTTATCTGTAAAGCCATGGAACGTATCATTATGGACCTCATAAATAAAGACATAGGTGACCTCCAAACCCTGGACCCTATCCGATTCTGCTATGTGAATTTGCATATCCTGCCTGTTAAATCTGGTAGATTTCTTTGAAAGTACGACCAAGACCATTGATGAGGAAAAATCTGTGCACACAGTATACCTTGACTTGGCAACAGCTTGCAGCACAATCCCACATTCAGGCATTACCAATAAACATAGCAAACTGAATGTAAACCCTTTCATTGTAAAATGGGTTGCCAATTGGCTCACAAACCAGACACACACTATCAAAGTGGATGACTCCACATCGACTAACAGACCTGTTACCAGTGGGGTGCCACAGGGGTCAATGCTTGGCCCCTTACTGTTTGATGTACTTCTCAGAAGTTCAGGTCAAAACTAAAGGGTTGTGGCTGACCAAGTTTGCAGATAACTGCAACCTAGGAGCAATCATTGAACCCCCAAATTATGTCAGTATACTCCAGGATAGTCTCACACAGACCAATGACTGGTGTATTAGTTATGGTCTCAAACTGAATGCAAAGAAATGCATCATCATACCCTTTGGTGCAAACAGTGTCCCTTCACACTATCAAATCAATAACAATACCCTAAGTACCCATAAAGTGGTAAGGGACCTGGGATCACAGGTTTACCGTGACCTTAACTTCAACCACCATAGGTCTACCATTGTAAGGAAAGCTTTCCTCATATCTCACTTGATTAATAAAAGCATTGCTTCTAGAGAAAAAGAAGTTATAACCCCCTAATATGCGGCACTTATCCAGCCCATAATTGAGTATAACACTCCATTCAGTATATACTGTACTAAGTATCTACAGCAATTAGAGAGGCCTCAGAGATTTCTAACAAAGAAGATCAAGGGCCTCCAGCATGCGCCTTACATGGACCAAATAAAATCCCTGTCACTATACTCTGTATCATATAGACTTCTTAGGGGAGACTTATGCCTGGCCTACAGAGCAACCCAAGACCCAAACCTAATGAACTTACTGCATATCCATAAATCAAATGGGTCTAGGGCTACCCATTCCAGAGATTTAAATATTGCCTGCGACTTAAATAAAACATGCTAGAGGGACAGATTTATCTTCCAGTGACTGCCACATCTTTGGAACAGGCTACCAATTCATGTGAAACAGAGCACCTCTATGACACTGTTCAAGAGGAACCTGGATGAGTGGATGGGGCACCATAAATTCTTACTGGGGATAGTACCCACAACCCTTCTGGACATGGGCAGTCATCACTATATGCAATCTTGGGTATTGACTAGTACCTCTACAGTATTACATTGGGTTGAAATGGCTAGGCTTAAAATGACCTCTGTGTCGATAGCCTAGTAATCTCCTATGATCCCATAGTCCTAAGAGCATATAAACACTCATAAGAGCAATCTGGTTGTCAGAAGCACACACAATACACTCACCACACATAGGAAGCATCCCACACATAGAACTAATTATGCTTAGGCACTTAAATGCAATCTTTCAAAGCTCCAAAGACCTAGACATTCCACCTGCAAAAATTATCCTCATCAAACCTAAAAGTATTCAGTAGAAACAACACCTAACGCTGCATGTACAACCACACCTACTGGAGCCTCAGCTACCCAGCCCATAAAGCAAGCCAGCTGTGACTCTCATCATAGGGAACTCCAATGTATGGCATACTGATGCCCCACTCACCAGGTTGAACAAGGAGAAAATAATGGTTAGGTGTCTATCAGGATCCAGATTCTGCCAAGCTATGCATGCATTGAAGTCATTACACCACAGCTACCAGTACGATTCAATCAGAGTCCATGTAGATGTAAATGGCCTGAAACATACCTGCCTAGACTATATGAAGAGAGATATTATGGAGCTCTTAGACTATATGTCAAAGTCTGGTACATGCATAGCACTGAGCAGCATTCTACCTTCACAAAAGATAATGCCAGAAACAGAAAATGATTTACTTTACTAATTGGCTTAGGTTTCATGTCATTCTATAGGGATACACTATTTGTCAACATGACAGGGCATGCTTAACAAAAAACATTGCTTTAACAAAGATGGTAGCACCTTTCCCCTCTAGGCTTTCAAACATTGGCTAAAACATTATCCTCCCCCATAGAGCCTTGTTTTAGGTAATGCCAAATTGACAGATCTTCCGATATAGCAAATTCTACCCAAGGAAATTTAAAGGCGTTACTGCTCAATGCCAGGAGTCTAAACAAGAGTTTCCACTCCCTCCAAGCTCCCCTCACATTGTAGAGTGTGGACATCTATGCAATTAGTGTGACATGGTTTAAAGATGCAGAGAGTACACTGGCATTGCAAGGCTACAGTGCCTTCTGCACATTTAGACCAGCAACTGCACAGACAGGGACCAAAGATGGAGGTGTCTCAATCTACATCAATAACAAGCATACCGTATGGTTGGTTAAACATGATGTTGCACCCTCTATGTCCCGTGAAACCCATAGCTCATACTTAGACCTACTGGTCCAAATACCATACATATGAGGAACTTTAAATATCCCTGTATAAACTGGGAATCCTACATGACGCCACATTTTCAGGTACAGAGATTCCCAGACTTTGTAAACACAGACAGCCTGCACCAGTTAATGCATAAGCCTACTAGAGGTGCAAACATATTGGACCTGCTACTCTCAAATATTGGAGAATGCTGCACCCCCCCCCCCCCAGTGCTGTGTCCTCTCTAGTAAGGTCAAACCCCAAAGCAGTCTCCTTCAAAATAAGAATCAGTTCTGTAACCCAGCAAGCCCTGTATTAGTTAGAAACTACTCCAAGGAAAACTACAATTTATTAAATGATAACTTTTCAAAATTTCAAGCCCCTCTGAATACTGAACACAGCAGCCTATGCAGAACTATTCACATATGTTCTGTACAACCATATCAGTGGGTGCATAGAGGCTGCTGGGCCTAGCAGAAGTAAGCCCAAAGCTAACTCAAAAAACAAACCACTCTGGTGGAATCCAAAATTAAACAGATTGTACAACAAAAGAAAAAGGACATGGCTAAAATTAGGAAGTGTAACACCAAAAAAGTTATTTCTTCAGGAAAGTTATTTTAAAGCTTGGATTGCTGTGCTTTAATGGACTGTCTCAAGACTGGGACATTGTTTTAAAACGAACACTTGTTTTTTCTGTCAGTTTAAAAGTAGTGTAAACTAAAAGAAAACATATTCTCTGTGGAGAAATTGTGTTTATTTTTAGTTGTGGGGCTGCCATGGCATTTTAAAGTGCTTTTTAATGTGTTTTTTTTTTCTGCCAAAAAAAAAAAACTGTTGTGGCCTGGTAGTTTCACCAGCATTTGCTGCTTGTCTTCCCAGGAAAGAAGCACCCTATTTGGTTTGACTATGGAACAGATTGGCTATTTGTTGTACCTCAGGCCACTCATCTTTTATCCCAGATTGCTCTGGTGTAGCACCTACAGCTGCTGTAGACCAGGGGTTAGCCAAATCCCCTGTGGGCAAGGGAAAGACACTCTCATTGGTACTTGGAAAAGGAACAGGGAAGATTTCTCTGTTGTGTAAGAATACTGTGCCCATCCCTGGGGAAGCAGCATCTACCATTAGTAACATGGTTGGCCCCAGTTTTCCTGTCAAAAAAGAAACAGAAAACCAAGTATGTATCTACTCTTCCTCAAATGTCTTTGGATAGCTTCATTAGAGAATGGATCTACTCACACAAGAACAGGGGTATTTGATGCATCCCAATATCAATTATCTTCATATGGATAGCAGTTTGCTGGGACTGACTCGGGGTTTAATTCAGCCTATTGATCCTTCTTGTAAGTAGTTTTTGGTAAAAGAAAAAGGGATTCTTCTTTTTCTGAAGAGATTCAAGATTCTGAATTTGAACAGTAAGATGCAGGGATGGGTTCAGGATTTTGTCCTCAGATTTCTGATTTAGACTCAAAGGAGAGCTCAATTCTTATTCTCCTTGTGGGGGGGGGGGTCCTTTTTCCCTGAGGCTATTGCTACAATGTCCCAGTGTTTTCAGAGGGAGAACACTAAGGTTTATCAGTCCTTCAGAAATAATATGAGTTGTTACAGAAGGATTTTCCAGAACCAACCTGCACCCATTCCTCCTGTTCTGTCTGCTTTACAGGAGGTGTGTCTTACTGCTTGCAGTTTTCCTGATAGTCAGACAACAAAAAGCAGACAGGATGTATAAAGTTCCTCAGTATTTTAAATTTTATACACTGTTCCCACAACTGACCCAGCAGCTATAGTCTTAGTTGACTCCACTGCTGCTAAGCACCTAGTTAATTTCAATCTCACTCTTTTTAATAAGGATGGGAAAATTATAGATAGGTACGGAGAGAAAAGCGCATACTTCTGCAACTTTGATTTTCAGAATTTTAAATTGTCAGGCTCATATGTTAAAATTTGTTCTGACAAATTGTGAAAATATAAGGAATGTTTTATCTACAGTTTCTTCTTGTGAAGAAAAAATCTGCTTGCAATAACTCGGATTCTTCTGTTACGTAGGTCACTACTCATTGTTTGCAGTGTGTGTATATGACTCTGTTGGTAATTTTTCCAGGGCTATGGCCACTGGTACTGTTTTAAGGAAGTTTGCTTGGCTGCATTCTAAGACTCTCCCAGATGATGTAAAAAATGAGATTTTAAATTCTCCCTCAGATAAAGATTTAGTATTTGTGCCCTCTGTTGTAGAGGTGATCAAAAATTAAGATGAAAGAGGCAAGCTGATTCAGAGAATCTCTAAGATTTTTCAACCCTCCTTTTCCAAAATGTCCAGTGGATTTTCTTTCCCCTCATTCAGTTTTAGCAAAAAATAGAATAAACAGTCTCATTTAGGTAATCCAACATTTAATAAGAAGTGGCAACTTGGGTGTTCCAAAAAAGTCTCAAACCTTCCAAAACCAAGGACAGTCCAGCAAGTCTAAATGACTATTCAAGAAACCTTGTGGCCCCTTTTCTCTTCTACAAAGTCTGATTCTCCATTTTTCTCTTTGGAAACAGATTGATTCAGACAAATGAATTCTGAAAATCATTCATCAGGGTTACAGATGGCAGTGGGTGGAAATTCCTCCTATCCGGGGGGGGGGGGGGGAGCATTCCTCATCCTGCAGATAAGACTCTCTTGTTTCCACCTGTACATCATCACATGCTGTCCCAAGGAGTGATAGAACCAGTTTCTCCTTCCCAGGTAAGGAAGGGGTTTTATTTAAGTATGTTCCTAGTGCCAAAGAAGGAAAATGCTTGGAGACCAGTTATGGATCTTTCTTTCCTAAACCTGTTTGTTTTAGTGCCCAAATTCAAAATGATGTCACTTTACAACCTGATACCTCAACTTACTCTTTCAAGTTTCCTGGTAACACTAGATTTAAAAAATGCTTATCTTCACATTCTTGTTCATCCAGACTTCAGACTTTTCTTAAAGTTTTGTATGTCTGGATCACATTATCAGTTCTCTGCTCTACCCTTTGGACTATCCGCTGCACCAAGTTTGCTCACAAAGTGTCTAGCTCCAATTATACATCATTATAAGCTATAGGGTAACCACATTTTTCCATATTTAGATAGCTTACTTACCTTTACAGAATCTTTTTCAAAATGTCTGGACTCTCTGCCTTGGATGAGAGATATCTTGCACAAGCTGGGATTTCTAAAGAACATTTACAAGTCTTTCTTGACTCCCACACACTGGATTGTGTTCCTGGGATGTCAACTAGACACCTCAGTTCAAATAGTTTTTCTTTCACAGAAAAAAAATAGATCTTTATTTAGATCTATTTCTAAAGTTTTCCACTCAGACTTCAGTCACTGCAAGGGAATACCTCATGTTTTTCAGTCTCAGGTTACTTATGAGTCTCCTGATACCACAGGAAAGACTCCATGTGAGAAATATGCAGTAGTATCTGAAGTTTCTTTGGTCCTAGCATCAGCACCAGTTATTTTTTCAGATCCCAGTACTGAGGTTTGTCAGACGAGTAATATTTTGGTGGAGACAGCAGATATCCTTAAATCTAGGTCTCCCCTTCTCCCTTGCTCCAAAGCAGTCAGTCACCACAGATGCTTCGGACTTTGCTTGGAGAGTAGTTTCATGGGTATAAAAGTGCAGGAGGTGTGGCACACCATGGACTGATGCAAGCACATAAATATCAAGGAGATACTTGCCCTGATAAAGGTACTCAACTCTCTGAACTTTCTTTGGTTCCCAGGACTTCTTGAAGTGGTTTACAGACAGTACTACAGTAACATGGTTCATCCATAAGACAGGGGGAAGCAGTTTGTACCCCCTTTTCAGACTAGCCATGTTAGTTTGAGATACAGCTTCACAGTACAGTTTCAATCTACAGGCATCCTACATTCTGTCAGAGCAAAATTGTGTGATAGACAAGCTGAGCAGGATGAGGGCAGACCCTCACAAATGAAAACTAGATTGGGGGTTTCCATGATTTGATCTATCTGTGGGGACTTTCTCAAGTAGACCTCTTTTCCATTCCTTTCCAGGACTCCATGCAAGAATATCTGGAAGACAGATGCCTTTTCTTTTCTTTGGGCAGGAATGATGCTGAATGCCTTTCCACCCTATCCACTAATATCCAGGGTACTTCTGAAGATTCAGAAGGTATCCCCAAGATCATTGTGGTGACTCCTTCTGAACCAGGCAACAGTGATTCTCCCTTCTATTGGAAATGGCCATGAGCAATTATCACAAGCTTCATTAGAGAATTGATCTACTCACACAAGAACAGGGGGATGTGATGCATCCCAATATCAATCATATTCATATGACTGCCTGGATGATAGGGCCTCAATTCCTTTTAGGCACCTGTTTTCTGAGGATGTGCAGCAGGTACTAAGGGAGACAAGAAATCCTGCTACTAGAAAATCATGTATTAGCAAATGGAAAAGGTTTTCTAGATGGTGCCAACAACATAACCAGCACCCATTCAAGGCTAATTGTTCACTGATTTTACAATATTCTGTGTGAGTTGCTATCCTATGGCCTTTCTTATTCTTCTGTCACGGTTTGTTATTGGTCATTTCAGCATATCTGCCCATAGAGCCTCTTCTTTCAAGGCAGTCTTATGTCAGAATGATCTTGAAAAGGGTTTTACATAAGACACCTCCAAGTAAACTGCTGACCCCTCCTTGGGATCTTAATTGTATGTTAGAGAAGCTAACACTTGTTCCATTTGAACCAGATAATCTGGATGACTTGAGGTTCTTAACATGTAAAACAGTTTACTGATTTCTCTGACCTCTGCAAGAAGGATATCTGAGATGCAAGCTTTAATGGTGAGTCAACCCTACCCCATTTTCCATAATGACAGTTTTCTTTCAGAACGAATCCTTCTTTTATGCTTAAAGTAATATCTGAGTTTACTTTAAGCCAAAGTATCCATCTCCCTATTTTATTTTCTGAACCTAAAAATAATGGAGAAAGCATACTCCATACATTGAATTTCCACAGACAACTTGGGTACAATCATAAAGAGAACTAGATATTGTCTAGGTGCATCATATAGACAGACAAGGCTTGGTTTAATTGTTTGGGGGTGGGTATGTGGTGTTATGAAACAATATATGTGTCCTTTCTACAGAATTCTGCTTAGTTGTGGAACTCACAGTCATAAGGGAAGTTTGGACAAGAGCTGTTCTGTAGAGTCTGTGCTAGTCATCTGGAGAAGCAGTCAGCATTGCAGGAGATGGCTGCTCAAAGAATTAATGGGACTTATTTAGACTACACACTTGTATATTAGAGAGTGCAGTTCTTGATCCTTGCTGTCTTTCATCGAGGAGTTCCTGCAGTTAAGACCATATCGACTGAAAACATTTGTCATTATGTTTTTTTCCTAACTGATGAGCAGTAGAATTGTGGAAGGATTTTGAGGCCTCTGAATGGTACATCCGTGTTACTGGAGTTTGAGGCCTCTGAATGGTACATCCCAGTCACTGATTAACCAGATCACAGGGAATAGCCTCTGATGTTATATAGTCATGGAATGAGTACTGTGTGCTGAGATGGCTTCTTCTAGGATCTCACCCGCAGCTGTGGTGGACTAGATTACCTTGTTTGAAGAGGAGTTGTGGAGTGAGCCAGCACCAATGTCTCTACTCAGTGTGTGCCATACTTTTAGACCTATAACCATACACAGGACTTTGACTGACGACACTATGTCCTGTTTGCCTATATTCTCACCACTAAACTCATTTGAGCCTATTATGACCAAGACTTGGAAGCAGCAGGCAGCTGTGGGATTTGGTGTAACAAGGGGAGACTATTATCACTGATGTGGACAAGGCTTCTGAATTATTGCAGTCGACAGGCTATTTCTCCAAATAGTACCTTTGAGAAGCAATAAATCAGGTGTGGCCATATTTGCCCTTTGAGGCTATTCTATGGTTTCTAGTTATCCTTCCCTTATAGTCAGCTATGAAGGATGCAGTGGCAGCTGGTGACTTCAAATCAAAAGGGGGCTGCAGGAGACACCTGAATGTGTGGGGTCAATGGAAATGGGTGTAGCCAACTAGAAAGGGGAGGAGCTATGCTCAAAACCACAAAAACTGTAACTTTAATGAAATACTCTGCCCTGGGTGCCAAACCACCATTATGAGAGTCCAGTCAAGACAAAATGAAGTGTAGAAGAAAAACATATTTCAATCCATTGGCTGCATGACAGCTTACTTAATATCTAGATGGAAACAAAAAGGTTGTGAGGCATGAAAAAATAAATTACTTTTTAAATACATTACTGGAATGCTAGTCAAAATCAAGTATAAGAAAAACAAGCAGCACTCAACTCAAACCACTTCTCCTTGTACTCCAGTTCTAATTATAATTTATATTCAGCTTTATTAAAGTACCAAGTAACATGCTGAAAGTAGCAATCTCTGTGATACCCCCACTTGTAAAAATGTTTCTTATCCAAAAAAGACCTGCTGCCTGACAACAACTATCTACTTGTTTCATGGGGAAAACATGATCAAAGTAAAAAATGAAAAGCAAACAGGAAACAAGCTCAACATACATTGCTTAAAGGATTACTGCACAGGATATGGACCATACATGATAGATTGGCATTCTGTTTAGTTTGCAGTTAAAGCCTCTAATGAGCTCTTAAAATAATGTAATCCTGTTCTTTATTACAAATACTGTCATATGCATTTCAATACCCAAGGCTTATATGTTATCTAGTTATGTAAGTATTCTCTGCATGGCAACAACAGAAAGGCTTTCAATGTTGGCAATTCTTTAACAGTATACTTATTAAAACTTACTTGCATCTTACAATCTCAGACAAGCTTACCAGATGGTCATTAAAGCACTGCTACTTAAACACAGAGCAACAGGCACTTTCTGAATAATAATAAGCATAAATCAACAGTATAAACATATGACAGAAATCAGAACATTCTGCAAAATCAAGGACAGATGAAAAGCCATTGTAGTACTTGTGTCTACCTTGGATGGGGGGATAGTCTGCACATTTACACTGCATAACTGCTCATTGCCTTGCTTGGACACATCCAGAGTCACTACATGGGGGAGTGGGGTGCAACAAGTATGTCACAATTTGAAATGTCTCTGGCTGACTGTGATGGCCCTGACACATTTGTCATACCTCTCAACCTCAGAGCAAGACATCTGGACAAAGCCATACATAGAAGTGGGACAAAGGCCCCAAAATAAGGACAATTTTTAAATATTGCTCTTGTAAACCTTAGAAAGATAATAGAATAGTAGGTCTTGCATTAGTATGAATTTTCCGAAGGGTATTAAATCTGAAACTGAAATGTCTGTCATTATTTTCTAACTTCAGTCTTTAATGATTTGCCACTAATTTGCCAAAAAAACCCCACAATTTTATGAAAAATGGACCAAAGATGTGATTCAAAAATATAAAATAGCCACACAATACAGCTGAGAACCTGTCAAAGAAGGGACAATTTTTAATATTAGTACTGATAACTTGAGCAGCTGACAAAATAAAAGAATCTACATGCATTTCTGAAATAAAAGTAATCTATAACTGATTATTCCAGTTATTTATTAATAGTAAACCCTCCATGTTTTTTTCCAAAATTGCCATTTTGCAGAGGGATTATTAGGGGAAGAGCAACATTTTGAGTCAAAATCAGGGACAGTTGAGAGGTGTGGATATGCCTAATTCTATAAAGCAATTTATTTGCACATGCCTCTCAACCTGTTAAAGCAGGAAATCTGGACAAGGCCAAATATATGGGGGTAACATATAAACAGTTCTAAAAATTGCTCTTGTATAAACTGAGACAGTTGATTGAATAACAGATCTTGCTTTAGCATGCATTTTTCTGAAGGTTCTGAAGTCTGAAACTCAGTGTCTGTCATTATTTAGTGACTTCATTCCTAAATGATTTGACAGAAAACCACACATTTTATGAGGAGCAAATGAAAAATAAGAAGCAAAAATCTATTAATTCTGCAAAAATCTGGACAGTTGAGAGGTATAGTTCAGCCGGGGCTGTCTGAATTTGCTGCCCTTCCATCCTCACAAAATCATGGTCGAATGGAGCTTCCTCCCCTACAGCCATTCCAATGAACCATTACTTGGCTATTTCATCCCATTTACCATAGACACTAATGTGCATACTGCTTTACTTCTGCAATGATTTGGACTTCATTTAAAAGTTTTATTTTGCATTTTAGAGCGCAAACACTAATAGATATCATACCTGCTAAACAAAGCAATGCAGTCTGACAATGAGAACAGACTTAGCATTAAAACTTCTCTGCCCTTGAAAACTCACAACCACTGAAACAGCATTGAAACCCACAGTCAAAGAAAATACATTTTGCCAGTGGCAGATTAACTTTGGGTTTGGGCTGTTTTCAAATCACAGGCCACTTGCACACGAAACATACACATGCTCTTTCATACACCTTCCTGATTCTATTAAATTATATTCCTTGAACAATACAGTACAGTTTTAGAGGGTGTTTTAAATTTATTGTTTTGAAATTTTTCCAGAAAACAATGAAACAAAATGCATGCACCAGTAATGACAAAACTGCCCAATACAGAACATTTCCATCATAAAAGTCTACTCAAACTTCTACAGTCCACCAATATCAATACATATGCACAATCTCTGAAGAAGTAAAAGTCATCTAAATAATTCCACATTAAAGAGATCTGTAACTAATGAAGAGGTTGCTACTAGCAAACAACTTTGTATTTCATTGTTTCATCTACAAATAAAGTGCCTGTTACCCTTGAGGAATAAACTGCCTATCTTACACTAAAAAAATGATAAGCTAGCAATATTGCAATAGGGAATGGATGGCAAACTGATAACAGGCTTATAGTTACTAGGTATATTCACCAAAAAGGAGTGCAGCATCCACCCCTTTTGCAACACAGTACAGTATCAGCAATGCATCTATCTACTGTGGGAGTAGAACCCACAGCCTTCTGCATCAAAAGCAAGTATACTACCTGTTGTGCTATTAACAATGCAAGCCAACTCAGCATAAGCAGCACTAAACTTTTGCTCCCCTGCAGCTCTCAGCTCCTTGTAAAATCTACTCACTCAGTTGTATCTCTGTACTTTGCAGCACAAAGAAATCTGGAAAAAGCCAAAGTTTACTGGGGGGGGGGGGGCAAAAGCCCAAAAAAGTACAGTTGTGTACCTACCATAAATGTAGATGTTCGAGTGTATTCACTGTTGCAGTCATTACACTTGGGTTATCCTGCTGGCAGGCTATCCGCAGTCGGCCTGAATTCCAAAGTCATGGTATGGCGTAAGTTGCTGTTGCCTCTTCACTGATGTCAGTGCACCAGGGGTATAAAAGATGCAGTCAATGCCATTTTCTTCAGTTTTTCTTCCCCAGGATGTCAGGTGCCCCCTAGGGTAGGCTAAAAAAATTCTGCTCATAAAAATGCATGCACTAACATAATTACCACCTTCATCTACAAGCAAATACACCACATACGTTGTATAGGATAGAGAAGTACAGATAAGTCCCAGCAATGAAAGGGGGATGGTGGGAGGGTAACCTGGACTGCAATAGTGAATACACTCGAACATCTACATTTATGCTAGGTACACAACTGTACTATGTTCATCGTATTTCACTGTTGCAGTCATTACACTTGGGTTGAATTCCAAAGCTGAGGTTGGGTGGCTGGGCCTAAATAGAATTAAGAGTGGCTATGAGGCCCTGCAGAACTGCAGTGGTGAAGCCTGCACTGGATTTAGAGTAAAGAGGTAAGTGGTAGTGCTTTGTAAAAGTGTGCACTGAAGTCCAAGTTGCAGCCTCCAAAATGTCCTTGGTTGGTACTCCTCTGAGGAAGGCTGCTGAAGTGGCTGTTGCTTTGGTTGAATGTGGCCTAATGCCCTTATGCACTGATTTGCCATGTTGTGAATAGCAGAAACAAATGCAATGGCCTATCCATTTTGAAACAGTCTGCTTTGAAATAGCTTTTCTTTGTGATCCTGCAGCATATGCCACTAAGAGTTGCTCGGTCTTTCTGAAAGCTTTAGTTTTGTCCAAGTAGAAGCGTAGCTGTCTGTGTATGTCCACAGAATGCAGAAGTCTCTCCCCCTTATTTTGTGGGTTTGGATAAAAGGTAGGCAAATGAATGGTTTGGTTAAGGGCCACACTGGACACCTTTGTCCAGCATCTCAGTTAGGTATTGTAAAATCTGAGGAATATCTGGTATAAGCATGTCAATTCCTTGTGCCTGGTTCCAAGCACAGAATCTCTTCCATTTTTCTGCATAAGATTTTCTGGTGCTGGGCCTCCTGGCCTTCAAAATAACATCCATAACTGCTTTAGAGAAAGATGTGTTCTGAATGGTTACATTATCTGCCACGCAGCCAGATTTAGGGTTCTGAGTTGGCTGTGCAGGATCTGATTGTTTTGTTGGGTCAGTTAATGAGGAATTTGAGGTAATGTCCAGGCTGGGCCTTGAGACAAGCTCTTTAGGATTGGGTACCAGTGCTGGCGTGGCCAGTCTGGGGCAATCAGTATAATTTTTGGCTTCTCTTGTCTGACCTTTAGGAGTACCTTGGGGAGGAGAGGCAGTGGAGGAAAGGCATATACTGTAAGGGTTTTCCAGCTAAATGATAGGGCATCCACTTTCCATGCTTGTTTGTGATAAGTCCTTGTGCAGAATCTCTGTAGTTGGCAGTTGTGAGGGGAGGCAAATAGATCTATGTCTGGGCATCCCCATTTCCTTGTTATCATGCTGAAGATTTGTGGATCTAGTTTCTATTCGTGAGGATCCATGAGGTTTCTGCTTAGTTTGTCTGCCAGAGTATTTGTCTTTCCTGGCAGGAATTGTACTTGCAGGTGTACTTGATAAGTCAATGCTGTGTTCCACAAAGTCATGGCTTGTCTGCAGAGGGGGTAGGAATGTGCACCTCCTTGCTTGTTTATGTACCACATGACTGTAGTATTGTCCATCTTTATTAGCAGTTGTCCTAGATGAAGTAGATCCTTGAAAGCTGTCAGGGCATTCTGTACAGCTAGCATCTCTTTTTGATTGATATGACGATGCATTTGGCTTGGGGGCCATGTGCCCTGAATACATTTTCCCTGCCACGTGGGCCCCCCAGGCATAATCTGATGCATCTGTTGTTAGTGTCTGCCTGGCTGTGGGTAGAGTGAATGGCTGTCCCTTGTTGTGGTGACAGGCCTGTGCCCACCATTAAAACTCCTGTTGCAGGCAGGGAATGAGGGTAATTAATGTTTCCAGGCTGTAGCAATGTTGAGTCCAAACACTTTTTAGATACCATTGTAGTTTCCTCATATGCAGTTTTGCATATGGAATTAGCAGAATGCAGGATGCCATGAAGCCCAAAGCCTGCAGAATTTTTCTTGCAGATAACTGGGTCTTTGTTGCCATCATTTTGAAGTAAGAAGTCAGTTGCCTTTGTTTGTCTTGGCATGAGATAAGCCATCTGGGCAGTTGTATTTAAGCTTGCACCCAGGAATATTATCTCTTGAGACGGTACCAGTTTTGATTTCTTTTCGTTCACTGTGTACCCTAGGCAAATTAATAATATTTTTACAAATGCCAGATGCTTCAGTAGAATGTCCTTGTTCTCTGCTTGAATAAGGCAGTCGTCCAAGTAAGGATATATTTGGATTCCTCTTTGTCTGATTCATAGATTCATAGATTAGTACTAGGCTAATTGCCCTTGTGAGCCATTTTAAGCCTAGCCAATTATCCCCTGTGAGATTCAAACCCTGTACCTTGTGTTTGTAAGGCAAACACCTTACTCATTAGGCCACCCTCCCAAATGCAATTACTGGTGCCAGGCATTTTGTGAAGACCCTGGGCGCAGCAGATAAGCCAAAGGGCAGTGCAGATAATTGGTAGTGCATTGAGCCAGCTATGAATCTGAGGTAACTTCTGCAAGATTGTCTGACTGGGACATGCAGGTATGCCTCTTTGAGGTCCAAAGTTACAAGTTAAGCCTTCTTGGAACTATGGAACAGATTGGCTATTTGTTGTACCTCAGGCCACTCATCTTTTATCCCAGATTGCTCTGGTGTAGCACCTACAGCTGCTGTGGACCAGGGGTTAGCCAAATCCCCTGTGGGCAAGGGAAAGACACTCTCATTGGTTCTTGGAAAAGGAACAGGGAAGATTTCTCTGTTGTGTAAGAATACTGTGCCCATCCCTGGGGAAGCAGCATCTACCATTAGTAACATGGTTGGCCCCAGTTTTCCTGTCAAAAAAGAAACAGAAAACCAAGTATGTATCTACTCTTCCTCAAATGTCTTTGGATAGCTTCATTAGAGAATGGATCTACTCACACAAGAACAGGGGTATTTGATGCATCCCAATATCAATTATCTTCATATGGATAGCAGTTTGCTGGGACTGACTCGGGGTTTAATTCAGCCTATTGATCCTTCTTGTAAGTAGTTTTTGGTAAAAGAAAAAGGGATTCTTCTTTTTCTGAAGAGATTCAAGATTCTGAATTTGAACAGTAAGATGCAGGGATGGGTTCAGGATTTTGTCCTCAGATTTCTGATTTAGACTCAAAGGAGAGCTCAGTTCTTATTCTCCTTGTGGGGGGGGGGTCCTTTTTCCCTGAGGCTATTGCTACAATGTCCCAGTGTTTTCAGAGGGAGAACACTAAGGTTTATCAGTCCTTCAGAAATAATATGAGTTGTTACAGAAGGATTTTCCAGAACCAACCTGCACCCATTCCTCCTGTTCTGTCTGCTTTACAGGAGGTGTGTCTTACTGCTTGCAGTTTTCCTGATAGTCAGACAACAAAAAGCAGACAGGATGTATAAAGTTCCTCAGTATTTTAAATTTTATACACTGTTCCCACAACTGACCCAGCAGCTATAGCCTTAGTTGACTCCACTGCTGCTAAGCACCTAGTTAATTTCAATCTCACTCTTTTTAATAAGGATGGGAAAATTATAGATAGGTACGGAGAGAAAAGCGCATACTTCTGCAACTTTGATTTTCAGAATTTTAAATTGTCAGGCTCATATGTTAAATTTGTTCTGACAAATTGTGAAAATATAAGGAATGTTTTATCTACAGTTTCTTCTTGTGAAGAAAAAATATGCTTGCAATAACTCGTATTCTTCTGTTACGTAGGTCACTACTCATTGTTTGCAGTGTGTGTATATGACTCTGTTGGTATTTTTTCCAGGGCTATGGCCACTGGTACTGTTTTAAGGAAGTTTGCTTGGCTGCATTCTAAGACTCTCCCAGATGATGTAAAAAATGAGATTTTAAATTCTCCCTCAGATAAAGATTTAGTATTTGTGCCCTCTGTTGTAGAGGTGATCAAAAATTAAGATGAAAGAGGCAAGCTGATTCAGAGAATCTCTAAGATTTTTCAACCCTCCTTTTCCAAAATTTCCAGTGGATTTTCTTTCCCCTCATTCAGTTTTAGCAAAAAATAGAATAAACAGTCTCATTTAGGTAATCCAACATTTAATAAGAAGTGGCAACTTGGGTGTTCCAAAAAAGTCTCAAACCTTCCAAAACCAAGGACAGTCCAACAAGTCTAAATGACTATTCAAGAAACCTTGTGGCCCCTTTTCTCTTCTACAAAGTCTGATTCTCCATTTTTCTCTTTGGAAACAGATTGATTCAGACAAATGAATTCTGAAAATCATTCATCAGGGTTACAGATGGCAGTGGGTGGAAATTCCTCCTATCCGGGGGGGGGGGGAGCATTCCTCATCCTGCAGATAAGACTCTCTTGTTTCCACCTGTACATCATCACATGCTGTCCCAAGGAGTGATAGAACCAGTTTCTCCTTCCCAGGTAAGGAAGGGGTTTTATTTAAGTATGTTCCTAGTGCCAAAGAAGGAAAATGCTTGGAGACCAGTTATGGATCTTTCTTTCCTAAACCTGTTTGTTTTAGTGCCCAAATTCAAAATGATGTCACTTTACAACCTGATACCTCAACTTACTCTTTCAAGTTTCCTGGTAACACTAGATTTAAAAAATGCTTATCCTCACATTCTTGTTCATCCAGACTTCAGACTTTTCTTAAAGTTTTGTATGTCTGGATCACATTATCAGTTCTCTGCTCTACCCTTTGGACTATCCGCTGCACCAAGTTTGCTCACAAAGTGTCTAGCTCCAATTATACATCATTGCAAGCTATAGGGTAACCACATTTTTCCATATTTAGATAGCTTACTTACCTTTACAGAATCTTTTTCAAAATGTCTGGACTCTCTGCCTTGGATGAGAGATATCTTGCACAAGCTGGGATTTCTAAAGAACATTCACAAGTCTTTCTTGACTCCCACACACTGGATTGTGTTCCTGGGATGTCAACTAGACACCTCAGTTCAAATAGTTTTTCTTTCACAGAAAAAAAATAGATCTTTATTTAGATCTATTTCTAAGGTTTTCCACTCAGACTTCAGTCACTGCAAGGGAATACCTCATGTTTTTCAGTCTCAGGTTACTTATGAGTCTCCTGATACCACAGGAAAGACTCCATGTGAGAAATATGCAGTAGTATCTGAAGTTTCTTTGGTCCTAGCATCAGCACCAGTTATTTTTTCAGATCCCAGTACTGAGGTTTGTCAGACGAGTAATATTTTGGTGGAGACAGCAGATATCCTTAAATCTAGGTCTCCCCTTCTCCCTTGCTCCAAAGCAGTCAGTCACCACAGATGCTTCGGACTTTGCTTGGAGAGTAGTTTCATGGGTATAAAAGTGCAGGAGGTATGGCACACCATGGACTGATGCAAGCACATAAATATCAAGGAGATACTTGCCCTGATAAAGGTACTCAACTCTCTGAACCTTCTTTGGTTCCCAGGACTTCTTGAAGTGGTTTACAGACAGTACTACAGTAACATGGTTCATCCATAAGACAGGGGGAAGCAGTTTGTACCCCCTTTTCAGACTAGCCATGTTAGTTTGAGATACAGCTTCACAGTACAGTTTCAATCTACAGGCATCCTACATTCTGTCAGAGCAAAATTGTGTGATAGACAAGCTGAGCAGGATGAGGGCAGACCCTCACAAATGAAAACTAGATTGGGGGTTTCCATGATTTGATCTATCTGTGGGGACTTTCTCAAGTAGACCTCTTTTCCATTCCTTTCCAGGACTCCATGCAAGAATATCTGGAAGACAGATGCCTTTTCTTTTCTTTGGGCAGGAATGATGCTGAATGCCTTTCCACCCTATCCACTAATATCCAGGGTACTTCTGAAGATTCAGAAGGTATCCCCAAGATCATTGTGGTGACTCCCTTCTGAACCAGGCAACAGTGATTCTCCCTTCTATTGGAAATGGCCATGAGCAATTATCACAAGCTTCATTAGAGAATTGATCTACTCACACAAGAACAGGGGGATGTGGTGCATCCCAATATCAATCATATTCATATGACTGCCTGGATGATAGGGCCTCAATTCCTTTTAGGCACCTGTTTTCTGAGGATGTGCAGCAGGTACTAAGGGAGACAAGAAATCCTGCTACTAGAAAATCATATATTAGCAAATGGAAAAGGTTTTCTAGATGGTGCCAACAACATAACCAGCACCCATTCAAGGCTAATTGTTCACTGATTTTACAATATTCTGCGTGAGTTGCTATCCTATGGCCTTTCTTATTCTTCTGTCACGGTTTGTTATTGGTCATTTCAGCATATCTGCCCATAGAGCCTCTTCTTTCAAGGCAGTCTTATGTCAGAATGATCTTGAAAAGGGTTTTACATAAGATACCTCCAAGTAAACTGCTGACCCCTCCTTGGGATCTTAATTGTATGTTAGAGAAGCTAACACTTGTTCCATTTGAACCAGATAATCTGGATGACTTGAGGTTCTTAACATGTAAAACAGTTTACTGATTTCTCTGACCTCTGCAAGAAGGATATCTGAGATGCAAGCTTTAATGGTGAGTCAACCCTACCCCATTTTCCATAATGACAGTTTTCTTTGAGAACGAATCCTTCTTCTATGCTTAAAGTAGTATCTGAGTTTACTTTAAGCCAAAGCATCCATCTCCCTATTTTATTTTCTGAACCTAAAAATAATGGAGAAAGCATACTCCATACATTGAATTTCCACAGACAACTTGGGTACAATCATAAAGAGAACTAGATATTGTCTAGGTGCATCATATAGACAGACAAGGCTTGGTTTAATTGTTTGGGGGTGGGTATGTGGTGTTATGAAACAATATATGTGTCCTTTCTACAGAATTCTGCTTAGTTGTGGAACTCACAGTCATAAGGGAAGTTTGGACAAGAGCTGTTCTGTAGAGTCTGTGCTAGTCATCTGGAGAAGCAGTCAGCATTGCAGGAGATGGCTGCTCGAAGAATTAATGGGACTTATTTAGACTACACACTTGTATATTACAGAGTGCAGTTCTTGATCCTTGCTGTCTTTCATCGAGGAGTTCCTGCAGTTAAGACCATATCGACTGAAAACATTTGTCATTATGTTTTTTTCTAACTCATGAGCAGTAGAATTGTGGAAGGATTTTGAGGCCTCTGAATGGTACATCCGTGTTCATAGGTTATAGGTTAGTATTAGGCTAACTGCCCTTGCGAGCCATTTCAAGCCTAGCCAATTATCCCCTGTGAGATTCAAACCCTGTACCCTGTGTTTGTAAGGCATATCGGTTACTGGAGTTTGAGGCCTCTGAATGGTACATCCCAGTCACTGATTAACCAGATCACAGGGAATAGCCTCTGATGTTATATAGTCATGGAATGAGTACTGTGTGCTGAGATGGCTTCTTCTAGGATCTCACCCGCAGCTGTGGTGGACTAGATTACCTTGTTTGAAGAGGAGTTGTGGAGTGAGCCAGCACCAATGTCTCTCTTCAGTGTGTGCCATACTTTTAGACCTATAACCATACACAGGACTTTGACTGACGACACTATGTCCTGTTTGCCTATATTCTCACCACTAAACTCATTTGAGCCTATTATGACCAAGACTTGGAAGCAGCAGGCAGCTGTGGGATTTGGTGTAACAAGGGGAGACTGTTATCACTGATGTGGACAAGGCTTCTGAATTCTTGCAGTCTACAGGCTATTTCTCCAAATAGTACCTTTGAGAAGCAATAAATCAGGTGTGGCCATATTTGCCCTTTGAGGCTATTCTATGGTTTCTAGTTATCCTTCCCTTATAGTCAGCTATGAAGGATGCAGTGGCAGCTGGTGACTTCAAATCAAAAGGGGGCTGCAGGAGACACCTGAATGTGTGGGGTCAATGGAAATGGGTGTGGCCAACCAGAAAGGGGAGGAACTATGCTCAAAACCACAAAAACTGTAACTTTAATGAAATACTCTGCCCTGGGTGCCAAACCATCATTATGAGAGTCCAGTCAAGACAAAATGAAGTGTAGAAGAAAAACATATTTCAATCCACTGGCTGCATGACAGCTTACTTAATATCTAGATGGAAACAAAAAGGTTGTGAGGCATGAAAAAATAAATTACTTTTTAAATACATTACTGGAATGCTAGTCAAAATCAAGTATAAGAAAAACAAGCAACACTCAACTCAAACCACTTCTCCTTGTACTCCAGTTCTAATTATAATTTATATTCAGCTTTATTAAAGTACCAAGTAACATGCTGAAAGTAGCAATCTCTGTGATACCCCCACTTGTAAAAATGTTTCTTATCCAAAAATGACCTGCTGCCTGACAACAACTATCTACTTGTTTCATGGGGAAAACATGATCAAAGTAAAAAATGAAAAGCAAACAGGAAACAAGCTCAACATACATTGCTTAAAGGATTACTGCACAGGATATGGACCATACATGATAGATTGGCATTCTGTTTAGTTTGCAGTTAAAGCCTGTAATGAGCTCTTCAAATAATGTAATCCTGTTCTTTATTACAAATACTGTCATATGCATTTCAATACCCAAGGCTTATATGCTATCTAGTTATGTAAGTATTCTCTGCATGGCAACAATAGAAAGGCTTTCAATGTTGGCAATTCTTTAACAGTATGCTTATTAAAACTTACTTGCATCTTACAATCTCAGACAAGCTTACCAGATGGTCATTAAAGCACTGCTACTTAAACACAGAGCAACAGGCACTTTCTGAATAATAAGCATAAATCAACAGTATAAACATATGACAGAAATCAGAACATTCTGCAAAATCAAGGTCAGATGAAAAGCCATTGTAGTACTTGTGTCTACCTTGGATGGGGGGATAGTCTGCACATTTACACTGCATAACTGCTCATTGCCTTGCTTGGACACATCCAGAGTCACTACATGGGGGAGTGGGGTGCAACAAGTATGTCACAATTTGAAATGTCTCTGGCTGACTGCGATGGCCCTGACACATTTGTCATACCTCTCAACCTCAGAGCAAGACATCTGGACAAAGCCATACATAGAAGTGGGACAAAGGCCCCAAAATAAGGACAATTTTTAAATATTGCTCTTGTAAACCTTAGAAAGATAATAGAATAGTAGGTCTTGCATTAGTATGAATTTTCTGAAGGGTATTAAATCTGAAACTGAAATGTCTGTCATTATTTTCTAACTTCAGTCTTTAATGATTTGCCACTAATTTGCCAAAAAAAACCACAATTTTATGAAAAATGGACCAAAGATGTGATTCAAAAATATAAAATAGCCACACAATACAGCTGGGAACCTGTCAAAGAAGGGACAATTTTTAATATTAGTACTGATAACTTGAGCAGCTGACAAAATAAAAGAATCTACATGCATTTCTGAAATAAAAGTAATCTATAACTGATTATTCCAGTTATTTATTAATAGTAAACTCTCCATGTTTTTTTCCAAAATTGCCATTTTGCAGAGTGATTATTAGGGGAAGAGCAACATTTTGAGTCAAAATCAGGGACAGTTGAGAGGTGTGGATATGCCTAATTCTATAAAGCAATTTATTTGCACATGCCTCTCAACCTGTTAAAGCAGGAAATCTGGACAAGGCCAAATATATTGGGGGAACATATAAACAGTTCTAAAAATTGCTATTATATAAACTGAGACAGTTGATTGAATAACAGATCTTGCTTTAGCATGCATTTTTCTGAAGGTTCTGAAGTCTGAAACTCAGTGTCTGTCATTATTTAGTGACTTCATTCCTAAATGATTTGACAGAAAACCACAAATTTTATGAGGAGCAAATGAAAAATAAGAAGCAAAAATCTATTCATTCTGCAAAAATCTGGACAGTTGAGAGGTATAGTTCAGCCGAGGCTGTCTGAATTTGCTGCCCTTCCATCCTCACAAAATCATGGTTGAATGGAGCTTCCTCCCCTACAGCCATTCCAATGAACCATTACTTGGCTATTTCATCCCATTTACCATAGACACTAATGTGCATACTGCTTTACTTCTGCAATGATTTGGACTTCATTTAAAAGTTTTATTTTGCATTTTAGAGCGCAAACACTAATAGATATCATATCTGCTAAACAAAGCAATGCAGTCTCACAATGAGAACAGACTTAGCATTAAAACTTCTCTGCCCTTGAAAACTCACAACCACTGAAACAGCATTGAAACCCACATTCAAAGAAAATAAATTTTGCCAGTGGCAGATTAACTTTGGGTTTGGGCTGTTTTCAAATCACAGGTCACTTGCACACGAAACATACACATGCTCTTTCATACACCTTCCTGATTCTATTAAATTATATTCCTTGAACAATACAGTACAGTTTTAGAGGGTGTTTTAAATTTATTGTTTTGAAATTTTTCCAGAAAACAATGAAACAAAATGCATTCACCAGTAATGACAAAACTGCCCAATTCAGAACATTTCCATCATAAAAGTCTACTCAAACTTCTACAGTCCACCAATATCAATACATATGCACAATCTCTGAAGAAGTAAAAGTCATCTAAATAATTCCACATTAAAGAGATCTGTAACTAATGAAGAGGTTGCTGCTAGCAAACAACTTTGTATTTCATTGTTTCATCTACAAATAAAGTGCCTGTTACCCTTGAAGAATAAACTGCCTATCTTACACTAAAAAAATGATAAGCTAGAAATATTGCAATAGGGAATGGATGGCAAACTGATAACAGGCTTATAGTTACTAGGTATATTCACCAAAAAGGAGTGCAGCATCCACCCCTTTTGCAACACAGTACAGTATCAGCAATGCATCTATCTACTGTGGGAGTAGAACCCACAGCCTTCTGCATCAAAAGCAAGTATACTACCTGTTGTGCTATTAACAATGCAAGCCGACTCAGCATAAGCAGCACTAAACTTTTGCTCCCCTGCAGCTCTCAGCTCCTTGTAAAATCTACTCACTCAGTTGTATCTCTGTACTTTGCAGCACAAAGAAATCTGGAAAAAGCCAAAGTTTACTGTGGGGGGGGGGGGGAACAAAAGCCCAAAAAAGTACAGTTGTGTACCTACCATAAATGTAGATGTTCGAGTGTATTCACTATTGCAGTCATTACACTTGGGTTATGCTGCTGGCAGGCTATCCGCAGTCGGCCTGAATTCCAAAGTCCTGGTATGGCGTCAGTTGCTGTTGCCTCTTCACTGATGTCAGTGCACCAGGGGTATAAAAGATGCAGCCAATGCCATTTTCTTTAGTTTTTCTTCCCCAAGATGTCAGGTGCCCCCTAGGGTAGGCTAAAAAAATTCTGCTCATAAAAATGCATGCACTAACATAATTACCACCTTCATCTACAAGCAAATACACCACATACGTTGTATAGGATAGAGAAGTACAGATAAGTCCCAGCAATGAAAGGGGGATGGTGGGAGGGTAACCTGGACTGCAACAGTGAATACACTCGAACATCTACATTTATGGTAGGTACATACTATGTTCATCGTATTTCACTGTTGCAGTCATTACACTTGGGTTGAATCCCAAAGCTGAGGTTGGGTGGCTGGGCCTAAATAGAATTAAGAGTGGCTATGAGGCCCTGCAGTACTGCAGTGGTAAAGCCTGCGGTGGATTTAGAGTAAAGAGGTAAGTGGTAGTGCTTTGTAAAAGTGTGCACTGAAGTCCAAGTTGCAGCCTCCAAAATGTCCTTGGTTGGTACTCCTCTGAGGAAGGCTGCTGAAGTGGCTGCTGCTTTGGTTGAATGTGGCCTAATGCCCTTAGGCACTGATTTGCCATGTTGTGAATAGCAGAAACAAATGCAATGGCCTATCCATTTTGAAACAGTCTGCTTTGAAATAGCTTTTCCTTGTGATCCTGCAGCATATGCCACTAAGAGTTGCTCGGTCTTTCTGAAAGCTTTAGTTTTGTCCAAGTAGAAGCGTAGCTGTCTGTGTATGTCCACAGAATGCAGAAGTCTCTCCCCCTTATTTTGTGGGTTTGGATAAAAGGTAGGCAAATGAATGGTTTGGTTAAAAGCCACACTGGACACCTTTGTCCAGCATCTCAGTTAGGTATTGTAAAATCTGAGGAATATCTGGTACAAGCATGTCAATTCCTTGTGCCTGGTTCCAAGCACAGAATCTCTTCCATTTTTCTGCATAAGATTTTCTGGTGCTGGGCCTCCTGGCCTTCAAAATAACAGCCATAACTGCTTTAGAGAGAGATGTGTTCTGAATGGTTACATTATCCGCCATGCAGCCAGATTTAGGGTTCTGAGTTGGCTGTGCATGATCTGATTGTTTTGTTGGGTCAGTTAATGAGGAATTTGAGGTAATGTCCAGGCTGGGCCTTGAGACAAGCTCTTTAGGATTGGGTACCAGTGCTGGCGTGGCCAGTCTGGGGCAATCAGTATCATTTTTGGCTTCTCTTGTCTGACCTTTAGGAGTACCTTGGGGAGGAGAGGTAGTGGAGGAAAGGCATATACTGTAAGGGTTTTCCAGCTAAATGATAGGGCATCCACTTTCCATGCTTGTTTGTGATAAGTCCTTGTGCAGAATCTCTGTAGTTGGCAGTTGTGAGGGGAGGCAAATAGATCTATGTCTGGGCATCCCCATTTCCTTGTTATCATGCTGAAGATTTGTGGATCTAGTTTCTATTCGTGAGGATCCATGAGGTTTCTGCTTAGTTTGTCTGCCAGAGTATTTGTCTTTCCTGGCAGGAATTGTACTTGCAGGTGTACTTGATAAGTCAATGCTGTGTTCCACAAAGTCATGGCTTGTCTGCAGAGGGGGTAGGAATCTGCGCCTCCTTGCTTGTTTATGTACCACATGACTGTAGTATTGTCCATCTTTATTAGCAGTTGCCCTGGATGAAGTAGATCCTTGAAAGCTGTCAGGGCATTCTGTACAGCTAGCATCTCTTTTTGATTGGTATGAAGATGCATTTGGCTTGGGGGCCATGTGCCCTGAATACATTTTCCCTGCCACGTGGGCCCCCCAGGCATAATCTGATGCATCTGTTGTTAGTGTCTGCCTGGCTGTGGGTAGAGTGAATGGCTGTCCCTTGTTGTGGTGACAGGCCTGTTCCCACCATTAAAACTCCTGTTGCAGGCAGGGAATGAGGGTAATTAATGTTTCCAGGCTGTGGCAATGTTGAGTCCAAACACTTTTTAGATGCCATTGTAGTTTCCTCATATGCAGTTTTGCATATGGAATTAGCAGAATGCAGGATGCCATGAAGCCCAAAGCCTGCAGAATTTTTCTTGCAGATAACTGGGTCTTTGTTGCCATCATTTTGAAGTAAGAAGTCAGTTGCCTTTGTTTGTCTTGGTGTGAGATAAGCCATCTGGGCAGTTGTATTTAAGCTTGCACCCAGGAATATTATCTCTTGAGACGGTACCAGTTTTTATTTCTTTTCGTTCACTGTGTACCCTAGGCAAATTAATAATCTTTTTACAAATGCCAGATGCTTCAGTAGAATGTCCTTGTTCTCTGCTTGAATAAGGCAGTCGTCCAAGTAAGGATATATTTGGATTCCTCTTTGTCTGCAAAATGCAATTACTGGTGCCAGGCATTTTGTGAAGACCCTGGGCGCAGCAGATAAGCCAAAGGGCAGTGCAGATAATTGGTAGTGCATTGAGCCAGCTATGAATCTGAGGTAACTTCTGCAAGATTGTCTGATTGGGACATGCAGGTATGCCTCTTTGAGGTCCAAAGTTACAAGTTAAGCCTTCTTGCCCAGCATGGGCAGAAGCTGCTGCAGAGTCAACATTTTGAATTTTGGAACATCCAGAAAAGTGTTTAGAATAGATAGGTCCAGTATTGGTCTCCAGGCTTTGTCCTTTCTGGGTACCAAGAAAAGTCTTGAGTAAAATCCTTGTCCCTGCTCTTGCTGTGGTACTCGCTGAATAGCCCTCATGTCCATGAGGGATGAAACTTGCTTTTGTGCCTCTGCCCATTGATTGTGTGGCAGGTCTGGCATACCTTTTGTCTTTGGAAGGGTGTGAAAGTGGAACCTGTAGCCCTGAGACACTATATTCAAGATCCATTTGTTCTGAGTGATCATGTGCCATGGCA
Source organism: Protopterus annectens (assembly GCF_019279795.1). Lineage (NCBI taxonomy): Eukaryota > Metazoa > Chordata > Ceratodontiformes > Protopteridae > Protopterus > Protopterus annectens. The sequence goes on from NC_056744.1 coordinate 732,150,037, forward strand.
TTGGCAGAGGAAAGGCATTGGGACTGTTTCCTATATGGCTGTGATTTGTCTTCTCCGCTTTTGGAGGTAGAAGCACCACATTGTTTAGGCCTGTATGAGCCTTGGGGCTGGGATCTGCCTCTAGGGCATCTGTATCTGCCTCTTTGTGGCCTGTCTGACACTGGAAAGGACCAATTCTTAGAAGGCCAGTTCCTGCTAAATCTGGGTGGCTGTACCTGTAGAAACTCCTTAACTGTCTGCATAGATTTCGCTTTATTCTCCATTTTATTCTACACCTCTTCTGCCTTAACCCCAAACAAAGTATCATGCTGTAATGGAGCATCCAATAAATTTGCTTTAACATGATCAGGCAGATTCTGTTCCTTTAACCAAGCATGCCTTCTAATGACAGAACCCGTAACAGCGGCCCTGCAAGAGGCCTCTAGTGAATCAAAACCACATTGCAAAGTATGCTTTCCCACTTGTTCAGCTGCATGCAATAAATCCTGCATTTCCTTGTTATCAGAACATTCAGAATTTGATTCAGTATTTGGGGCGTGGCCAAGGATGAACACAGGATAGCAGCAGATTTCTTCAGCTCCACCAATTTCATTACACTGACAGGAATTAATTACTTAAAAAAATTAATTTTTGAAGTAATTTTCTTTCTAAATATGTTTGTTTTATATAGTTCTTGAACTATATCTAAAAAAGAAAGGAAATCTTAATAATATTCCTGTCAGAAATTACTTTGGAAATTTTCCTGTCAGTTTATCAGTCTGAAATGAGTTCCAGTAAGACAAATTCTCAAGACTCCAGCATCAAGAAAGAACTTCAGTCTCTGATAATTATAGTCCAGCAACTTACTGCTAAGATGGATAAAATGGATACTAAAATAGACACTTTCATAGAAAAAACTACAAAACAAATAGACTTGTTACATATGGACCTGCAACAACAGAAGATCCAGATGACAGGCATAGAAGAAGCTGTGAATGACATGGAAAATAGAATACAAGAAGAGGAAATCAACATTGAGTTTCTGCTGAAACAAAATACACATTTACAAACAAAGCTGGATGACCTGGAAAATAGATCTAGGCACAATAACATTAGGATTTTTGGACTGCCAGAAAATATTGAAGGTAACAATATTACTTCTTTTTAACAACATGGCTCCCTAAAACTTTAGATTTACCAGAAGCATTCTCTTTTGGTATCGAAAGAGCACATAGATCTATAGCTAATACTAACTCTAACAAAAACTATCCTAGATCAGTTATAGTTAGATTTCTATCATCTTTGATAAAGAGATGGTTCTTAAATCTGCTTGGGCTAAAGCTCCTGTTAAGATTAATGAAACAACTGTGTGTTTTGACAATGACTATTCTTCCATGGTATTAGCTAAAAGAAAAGTTTTTCTGCCACTAATAAGGAGCTTAAAAGCACAGTTTAAAACATACCTTCTGTTTCCTGCCATGCTTAAAATCTTCCTTCCTGATGGTCCTAAAATTTTCGATGACTTAGACTCTGCTTTACTGTTTATCAAAAAATAAGATTTTGGAAAAAATAGAAGAAATGGAATGGGCTAGTCCTTCGTTAAAGAGACTGGCAACTGAAACTTCGTGGAAGACTTCAGAGAAGAAGAAGAGACTAAAAACAAATGATTTGTACTATGTTTTTTCTCTCTCATCATTTTATTTTATTATTAATCTTTTAAATATAGTTCCTGCATTTCCAAGAAGCAACAAATATTTTGAAAAAGATTTAATCAAAGTTATTCTCTGTGTGCAAAGAAATGTTTTGTTTCATAACTAGTCAAAATATCTGGAGATTTAATGGCAAGCTGTGATTTAACTTGTTTCTCTTTCTGAAGAGGAAAAATAAGGTCAGTAATTTGATACATTTTTTTTCCTTTAAAAGTTTATATGTTTTTCAAATGCTATTCCTAATTATACTTTCTTGATTACACTGCTTATGCTTGTTTGTAAATAATCTGTCATGCTTTAACTAATAATAATTAGAACTAAATAATAGTAAATAATATGTTTTATTTTTAACTCTATTAATATAAACAGTAAGTAACATTCTATGGTATATACTTATAGCTTTTTCTTACATTTTTTTTTATTTCTGCCTTACACCCTTTTACTTTCTACTCTCTTTTCTTTTCTTTATTAATATATAGAAATGCTTTTGATCATATAGACACAGTAAATAATAAGATTTGCATAGGAGTTGAGTTGGGACAAAAATGTTGAGTTTTGTTACTTATTAATAATTTTGGGCTTGATTTCACTTACATAGAGTCTGTAATAACCTGTAGAATGCATTGTGAAGGTTTTGTCATGTTTAGATGCATTTACACTGCTAAATGAATGTTTGTCACTAGTTTTTAATAAGTTTCCCGCCAAAATGTTAAGAGAGACAATCTGGGATGTGGGCTGTCTCATGCACAGTGTCCATGAGCTACTTCAAAAGCTTCAACTCTCAGAATTCTCACAGAGAAGCTGAAAGCAGCTAGTCTCACCTTTGACCTAGATATCACACTGACACATCACAGATACAGGAATGACACTACCTAATTATACTTTCTTGATTACACTGCTTATGCTTGTTTGTAAATAATCTGTCATGCTTTAACTAATAATAATTAGAACTAAATAATAGTAAATAATATGTTTTATTTTTAACTCTATTAATATAAACAGTAAGTAATATTCTATTGTATATACTTCTTATAGCTTTCTCTTACATTTTTTTTATTTCTGCCTTACACCCTTTTACTTTCTACTCTCTTTTTCTTTTCTTTATTAATATATAGAAATACTTTTGATCATATAGACACAGTAAATAATAAGATTCGCATAGGAGTTGAGTTGGGACAAAAATGTTGAGTTTTGTTACTTATTAATAATTTTGGGCTTGATTTCACTTACATAGAGTCTGTAATAATGTGTAGAATGCATTGTGAAGGTTTTGTCATGTCTAAATGCATTTACACTGCTAAATGAATGTGTGTCACTAGTTTTTAATAAGTTTCCCGCCAAAATGTTAAGAGAGACAATCTGGGATGTGGGCTGTCTCATGCACAGTGTCCATGAGCTACTTCAAAAGCTTCAACTCTCAGAATTCTCACAGAGAAGCTGAAAGCAGCTGGTCTTACCTTTGACCTAGATATCACACTGACACATCACAGATACAGGAATAGCAGATTAATAATATGTGTTAAAAACCTATGTCCCAAACATATACATTACTATAACTCATTTAATTCATCTGATTGACAAGCATAAATAATTTTATAACTCTATACTGGAAGAAATTGTCATGTGATATATTTTAAAGCAGTAGTATAGCATGTTTGTAAAATCTGGTTACTAAAATGTGTTTGCTGTGCATTATTTTGTATAAAGCAGACAGATTTATTGAAGGGACAGCAATGTAAAATGGTGCTCAGTAAAGATACAACTCAGTGAGATCAGATTATATATATATATATATATGCATGTGTGTGTGTGTGTGTGTATGTGTGTGTGTGTGTTTGTGTGTATGTGTGTGTGAGTGTGTGTGTGTGTGTGTGTGTGTGTGTGTGTGTATGTGTGTATGTGTGTATGTGTGTGTGTGTGTGTGTATGTGTGTGTGTGTATACATGTGTATATATATATATATATATATATATATATATATATATATATGTATATGTGTATATGTGTGTGTATGTGTGTATGTATGTATATATATATATATATGTGTGTGTGTGTGTGTGTGTGTGTGTGTATGTGTGTGTATGTAGATATGTATATAAATGTTTCTGAGAATCTGCTTAACTATGAAGTATGATTTATAACAATTTCTATGAATACAATATTTTATTCTATTGGCAATAATGAGTTTGAGTAAATGCTCATATACAAGCAATTCAAGGTTTTTTTTGGAAGCTGTTAACTGTATTTACATGACAGAAAATAGATGCATCCTAATATATGTAATGTCTGAATCATATTAGCCAAAGTTTTTGATTTAAATGAATGTTAGAACTTATTTTCTCTCCTCTTGATTTCTAACATCAAGATTATTTGAATGCTATTTGAATACAAGTGTTTTATATTACATGGATGTATATAGTAGTATGAACAGTTTAAAAAAAAAAAAAGGTTTATTTTAGTTTATATGATGCTGTTTTACCAAATGTGTAGTCTTGTCTTGCTAGATAATTGAATTGAAAACTGTTAACTTCAGTTAAATATAACTAGTATTAAATTGATAAGGTGGTAGCTGACGTACTGCTGCTTAGGGTAGGGGTTAACTTGAGTGGTAAATACTACTCTAAGTTGGAGTTTATAACTCCAGGCTGGATGCAAGGTTTAATCCTTACATTATTTTCACTTGTTCATTGTTATTTGTATATAGTTTTGACATCCACAATATATTTTGTACATTCATTGTCACTACAAACAAAATTGAATCCTATACGAAATCCCATAAGAGATTCAATAAATACAGCTATATTTAAAGGTACACCTAAAGGAGGAGATGTAACATTACTTATCTTGTTATTTGTTATTTTGATCATAAGATTCTTAAGTTTTAAAAATGCCAAATGACATCTTTAAAAGGAATTTCTTTAAACATTAATGGATTGAATAATCCATGTAAAAGGGCAAGCCTAATAAGATACATTAATTTACATAAGGCCAACTTAGTCTTCCTACAAGAAACCCATCTCTTGAAAAAAGATATTGATAAACTAGCCACAAACAAATATACAGTATTGGTTAGTTCAGAGCACACTCAGAAAAAAGAGGAGTGGCTATTTTATGGAATAAAAGTATGCCCATTCCTAAAACCATTAAGTCTTATCAGGATGACAAAGGAATGTTTTGTATGGTTACAATACAAATTAATGGGAAGACTTACACTTTAATTAATGTATATTGGATACCTGGAATTGGTATTAATACAGTGAAACATCATCTTGATAAGATCATATCATTCTCTATAGGAGATATTATTTTAGCTGGTGACTTTAATTGTATACTACATGAAAGTGATACTACCACTATAGGAAAGAGAATAATTACATCTAATGCAAAACATTTAAAGGATCTTACTAATTCTTATCATTTGAATGATATTAATAATCAGATAGATTCAAAATCATTACCATACACCTTTTTTTCTAACAGATACAAAACTTATTCAAAAATAGATAGGGTCTTTATTTCTAACCAGATGGTAACAGATTTAATTAATTCCAAAATCATTTCATGTCCTATATCTGATCATAATTCAATTGTTTTTGAATTCATGATAAAAAATACTCATAATGTTCAGATCAAAAGGATACCAGCATACTTAACTCAACTAAAAGACTATAAAGAATATATACTTTCAGAAGTAAAACATTTTTAGACATAAATAACACTCCTGAAGTCTCCATTGTTTATGTTTGGGATGCCTTAAAATCATATCTATATGGACAAAGTATCAGATGGTATAATAATAAAAGGAAATCTTGGGATAAGGAATTGTTAGATATTCAAAGTAAATTAGACTCTTATAAACATAATAATAAAGAAAATATTATGGACAAGAAAGTTATTGAAGAAATAAACAAACTAAATGAGAAATACAAAGACATTTTAACTCATAAAGTTAAAATAACTTTAGAGAAATACAAGTTTTGTCTTATTCAATAAGCCCCAAATACTTACATAGACTTAAAAATAAAACAAAAGGTTGAATAAACAAAACCATATCAAAGAAATCTTTTCTCTAAGGAAAAGAAGAATGTTTCTAGTATACCAGAAATACTAGATGAATTTAGAAATCACTTTCACAAAATTAACCATAATAATATTAACATGGAACCTAAAGATAAAATAAAGGAGTTTATAACCACAAATATGAATAAAAAGCTTAATAAACAACAGATTAAACTATTGGACAAGAGTATTTCATATACAGAAGTTATTACACAAATAAATAAGCTTAAATCAAACAAAGCACCTGGTAATGATGGTATTATACCAGAGATATATAAAATCCTTTCTAAAAATACATATTCATTAATACATAAGGTTTTTATTTTGGCCCAAACTGAGTTAATAACCCCCCCCATCTTGGCAATATACATTTATTTCACCAATTTTAAAACCTAATAAAGATCCAACTAGATGTTCTTCATATCAGCCCATCTCATTACTTAATGTTGATTATAAAATGTTTATGAATATCTTTGCTGATAGATTGAAGACAATCATTCCCGGCATTATAGATATAGATCAGACAGGCTTCATTGTAAATAGAAATACTTTTGATAATATAAGAAGAACTTCAACATTAATAGATTTTGCAAATAGGAAAAAGAAAGATTTAACACTTATTAGTCTTGATATAAGTTCAGCATTTGATTCAGTAAGTTGGGACTATCTGTTTACCTTAATGAAGTGCACAAACTTCTCGGATGCATTTGTAAATCTAATTGAACATTTATACAAAGGAATGTTGGCTTATATTAAGGTAGGAACATATGTTTCACAAAAAAATACCCATTCTTAATGGTACAAAACAAGGATGTCCACTTTCTCCACTATTATTCACTTTAGTAATGGAGCCTTGGGCTAATTTGATCAGAAACAGTACTGACATAGAGGGTTTTGAAATAGATGAAAATACAACATCCAAAATTCAACTTTTTGCAGATGATGTTCTAATTACATCAGCAGGATTTGATTCTTCTATACAGTCTCTATTTGATAACATGATAAATTTTAAAAGTATTTCTGGTTTAATATTCAATGAAGAAAAAACTAAAATACTACCTATATATACACGAAAAATATTCTCATTAGTGATTTTACTAAATATGTACCCAATTCAGGTCAGATAACCTATTTAGGTATAATACTATCTAAAGATATTAAATCTATTATATATAATAATTATAATACCTGTTTTCTTAATATACAAAATCTTTTTAATACCTGGAATAATATGTTTTTTACTATGGAGGAGAGACTTACAATTATTAAAATGATAATATTCCCCAAGATTTTATACTTAATACAATCAATAATACTTCCACCTACAAAAGTAATTATCAAGAAACTGAACACACTAATGTTAAATTTCTTATGGGCACCTAATAGACCTAAGATTGCATTAAAGAAACATACTAATAGCTGGTCTCAAGGGGGTATTTCTTTTCCAGACTTTAATTTATATACTATCTCTTCTATTGTAAAAGTTATTACTTTATTAATAGATCAGTCATATGTCACAAAATGGAAAGATTATTGGGAGCTAATTAGTATACACTTCATGAAAATCTCCTTAACACATAAAAATATGATTGTAAATAACTCCATGTTATGGTTACTAAAGGAATTTTGTACTTCACCTATTACACCTAAACATATGGTTTGTTACCCATTAAATATTATTATTAGTTATCGTAACTTTATATTCATGCACCCTAAGTATAGGGAATGGAATTTTATTGTATTTCCTATAATGTATACTCAGGGTATGCTTTGTCATCTACATCTGAAGGAACTCATTTAGCTATAGATAATGATCTAAAGTACTGGTATCAGTTGATATCTGATAATAAAGTTAAAAATCTAGATTTCTTAAAACAAGAATTTGATCTAAGAAAACTTGCTGGTTAGAGGTTCAGACCTTTAGACAACATCTCATTAATAAAATAGATTTAATGTCTATAACTGTTAAAGAATCTATTCCAACACTGATTGATTACTTGATATTAAATTTACAACATAAAGTTTCTGATAAAGGCAAACTTTCATACATACATAAAGTTATCAGACAAGAAACTTTTTACAGTGTAGATTCATACTGGAATTATTTCACTTCTATTAATGGGGATCCACCAAATCAACAAGATAAACAATATATATTGGAATCTGCTTATAGAACTACGTCTTCCATTGTCTGGAAACTTTATACATGGAAATTTTACATAGATCTTTTATACACCTTTGATGATGAATAAAATAAATAATAAAGATAATCTATGTAAGAGATGTAATGTAGAAATTAATGCTGACTGGGCTCATATGTTTTATGACTGTATAAAATTGAAAGAATACTGGAAGTCAATTAATGAATTTTTGCAGGCTCTTTTTACAGATAATTTCATTATTTCTAAATCTCTTATATTATTCAACACACCTGTACCTCAAAGTGTTAAAAAGGTTAAGCTTCCCTTGTTATGGTCTATTCTAGCAGTGGCTAGGAAAATAATAACTAGAAATTGGATTTCAGATACACCTCCTTCGTTCAATGAATTTAAAAATGTTATGAATATAGTGTGCCATATGGAAATAAACACAATTAGGACTAGAACAAATAGAAAAACATCTTATTTTATTGTATGGGATAATTTACAAAATTTGTTAAAAAAATTTTAATTTCAATGGCATGGTATTTTAGTTTAATTAATTGATCTGATTGTAATGGATGTCTTTGTAAATACTTTAGTTGTTTTGTTGAATATTATAATAATACCTATTTTTAATTACTTGTATAAAATTGTTATGATATTTCTCTTATGTGTTAAAACAATAAACCTGTTTTGAAAAAAAAAGAACATTCAGAATTTGTCAACATTTTCCGTTTTAGCAGTGACATTAAGTATTGCTAATATTTAAGCATATGAAACTGACAATTTAAAGCTCTTACAGCCAAGGTAGCAGAAGTGTAAACTTTTTTCCCCCATCTGTCCAGTGCCCTAGAATCCCTATCAGAGGGGACAGGATTTTTTGCAGTGGAAACCTTGACCCTTTTGGACCCTGAGATATAGTTTCTGGGTCAGCGGCAGGGTTTTTATATAGAAATTTATGAGAGTCTGGGACCCTGTAGTATCTGTCTGGCTTAACAGGTGTAGGGGGTAAAGAGTCAGGAGACAGGCCGGACTCTGAAAATGCATCATCTACAATGTCTAGAACAGGTGGAATAGCAAGAGGTCTGTGCTGAGGTAGTAAAAGGAAGTCTCTGAGCCTTTTCTTAGATTCTGAGTAATCTTGGCTCTCCCAGTGAAAATGCTCCCTCATGGTATGCAGGGTTTCCCCAAAAGAATAATCCTCAGGAGGAGAGGCTGAAGGAATAGATTCTTCAGCATCAGAATCCTCATAGGGAGGAAGAGAGTATGTAACACAAACTTGTAGGAAAAACCACCTTTAATAACAAAGCAAAGCTTTCGGGCAGAACCCTTCTTCAATACTAATACAATCAAGTCTGCATACTAGAAGCTTATAGACAGGTCTAGAAGTCACATGATTAGCAGCCAAGAATCATGTGACGAACAAGTCCTAAAGTGCAAACAACATAATAAAACTTTAAAAAAACTTTAAAAAAACTTTAAAAAAATCAATTAATAATATTATGTAATCTAGTTAAAATTGGTTTTAAACTGACTTTGCTGTTAATTCCTGGATGTGAATCAGCAGCTAGTCTTAAAATCCATTCAAATTCCTTAGTCTCAAGGCGATTATTCAAATCTCCACCTCTGGCACTAGGACAATTAAAATCAATAACTCTAAACTTGAAAGAATGTTCAGAGCCATGAATATTGATATGCTTATATAGTGCATTATTTTCACAACACCGTCTGATTTCTGAATTATGATCAATAACACGATCTTTCAGCTTACGAATAGTTCAGCAGCTCCGGACCCATCTGAGGGAATAGTTTCCAAGAGTCCAATACCTTGAGTATCCAGAGGCCTAGTTGGCTCCACGTGGGAGTCGGAAGCGGCCTGTGGCTCTGAGGTAGCGGGCATCAGGGGCTGCAAAAGCACCTCACTGAGAACTGGCGACTGGCCTAGTGGAGGCCTCGTTGTCGGTTTTGGACCTCGGATGCCTGTCCTTTTCCTTTTCCTTGTGCTTTTTATAAACTCCGGTCATCGGCTGTTCCGATGGCATTATATAATTAAATCTTCGGCCAAAGTAATGAAAGGCAAAATCGTACCGAAGCTTAATAGTGCGTTGGTTAAATCTAGCACAAAACCGACAGCTAGCAACGTCGTGGTCAGGGCCTAAGCAAGGAATACAGTAAGAATGAAAATCCTTATGAGGTATTTGCTTCCCACAAGAAATACAATTGTTAACTTTTTCTGACATCGGTCTGGAGCAAGAAAAAAGTTTCCCCAACGGAGTATTTAGCTTTAATGAAGACTTCGGATCTGAAATTCGATTTCAAAAATCTCAGGAGTTGGCTGACTGGCACTTGCAAACTGCTTTTGCTTCGGGCACTGTGTGGCAAGAAAGACTGGAGAAAATGGCGTTAGCTGCATCTTTTATACCCCTGGCACACTGATGTCAGGGAAGAGGCGACAGCAACTGACGCCGGACCAGGACTTTGGAATTCAGGCCGACTGCGGTTAGCCTGTCAGCAGGATAACCCAAGTGTAATGACTGCAACAGTGAAACATGATGAATATCCAGGGAGACATTTTAAACATTGCTTGTATAATGTTGGAAAGTTGCTAGAATAAAATGCTGTGTTACCACCATACATTTCACTGCCAAGCCTTAAACCCAGGACTCTGTGCAAAACAGTCAGAGCAACATACCACTATGCCAAATCAGCTGTTTTGTGAAAGAGGAAGACAGAAACTTAAATGGCTACCATTTAGTGAATTCAGTTTTCACCATAGCACAGCTGTCAACCTCTTAGCACAAAACACCTGAACAAAGCCAATAATGGGTGAATACAGCCCCCAAACATTCAGTGAATTCAGTTCTCACCATAGCTCTCAACCTCTTAGCAAAAAACACCTGGACAAAGCCAGAAATGGGGGAATATAGTCCCCAAACATATTCAGTGAATTCAGTTCTTACCATAGCTCTCAATCTTAGCACAAAACCTGGATGAAGCCAATAATGGGGGAATACAGTCCCAGAAATATGGACAAATTTCAAATATCCATCTTATACACTTTGAAAATTGCTAGAATAAAAGCTTTTGTGTTACCATGCACTTTCTGAAGAATATGAAGTCTGACATTCAAATGCGTGTCATTTTTAACATTTGTTAACCAGGAAAGTCTGACTTAGAACAAAAGCTAATTTTTAGCAGAGGTCCAGGGAGAAATACTCCAGACAGACACATGTCTTTGTAAGATGGGAGGACACTAGAGGAAACAAAAACAGGGAGGGCATACAGACTCCACACAGAAGGTAAGGCACCCCAGCCAAGAATCAAAGCAGAGAACATGTAGCTGTCAGGCAACAATGCTACCACTGCACCAATGCATTGCTGGCTTTGCAAGGACACAAAAATACAGAAACCACAGATTTTATGAGGAACAGAACAAGTATGAGGGAAAAATCTGCAACATTTTTACAAATGGTGGTGGGTAGGGAATTCAGGCTCTTGCCACCTGTGCCCAAGGTACAGGGTTCAAGCCTTATTCTCTACCCACCACCATGTAGCACCTGAGGCATTTTACTTACACACACACACACACACACACACACACACACACACACACACACACACACACACACACACACACACACACAGACTCCCTACATGGGACAGGTCCATTCGTTGCAGCACTAAATCCTTCCACAGCTTTGTCCGTTGGAGCACTACAAGCCCACGAGATGTCCTTCCCTGATGAGACTCCCAGCCTGCCGACGTTACAGTCTGAGACCGATCCCTTTCCAGTGACAGTCTATGCAGTTACAACTGCATAGACTTCTGGAATCTCTGCACTTGAATGCTTCTTAATCCGGACTGCTGCTGAGACAGTCTGCGCATGCTCCAGACTGTCTCAGTAGCAGTTTGGATATCGGAAATGCTGCTAGTGCACATGTGTGAAGGTCCACTACTTGCGATCTTTTTTTATTTTCTTTTCTTTCTTTGTATTTTCTTTTCTTTCTTTTTTTACAGCTGGGGGGACTGCAGTCCAACAGTCCAATAGCATGGGCCGCCCCTGGATGGATGTGATTTTTGAGAGCTTGGAGGTATCATCTGCCACGTTCTTCATAAGCTCCATGGGTAGAACAAGCTAATATGCTGTCTCTCTCTCTCTCTCTCTCTCTCTCTTTCTTTCTGTGGCAGACTGGATCTATACCATTGGTAAGCATTCTCAAACTGACTTCCTGTGGCTCTTGGGGAATCCTCTTGTACTTCTGGTGGCCAAAATCCATCACACTGAAAGACCTAGAGGTTAGGTTTGCCTTTTTAGTAACCTTGAAGGTTTTAACTGAAGCCCTAGTTATTGTTTTTTAACTGGAAGTAAAACTAATGTTTTAAATGAAATTCATTTGACTTCTACAGTCATTGGTGGATTGTGCGCCTTGAACCCCGGGCTGTTTTTGAACCATGTCCCTCCTCCTCCTTCCCATACATATTTTTAAGACCATTCATAAATGTATGTGTTCTTTGATTCACTGTCCTGATTTAAATTATATTACTTGGTTAATATTTGTTATAGTACATTTTAAACTTGTAGTTTGAACATTTTTTTTCATTAAGCAGTGAAACAAGATATATTAACCAATAATGACAAAAGTACCCATTTAAAAAGCATTTCAACCATCATAATCCACCAGTATCTGTACTAAACAGCCACTTCATTGACTATGTATACATCATGGGCAGGATTCACGAAGGCTTGCACGGAGTGTAAGAGACGTGCAACACTCCATGCAAGCCTTGCGATCCAGGAACAGCCCTAAGCTCCGTGTAAGAGACCAGCTAAAACATCTCTTACACGGACTGGGCTTGGACATGCTAAATACCTCACTTGCATCTGAAAGGTATGCAAATGAGGTATATTAGTGATCCACGAAGCAGAAACCAGTCCATGTAGGAGACGTTTTAGCTGCAGAAATGTACTCAGTTGACAACTGAGTACATTTCTGCAAATTCCACAACGGAGCCATGTCAGCTCCAAAAAAAGGTTGCATATGACTCAGGCAGCATGCCAATGGCCAAATATGTGGCCATTGGCAATACAACCCGATGCCAAAATGATAAAATGTTTAAACCCAGCGCAGCCCCGCGCAAATGGGCTGCGCTGTATAAAACCATAAAAAAGAAGGCTATAAACCCACAAATGTGGGTTTCATGCAATACATGGAATGACAATGCAGGGACCAGCAGACCAAAACCAACATGGCCACCGTGTAGTGGTTGCTAAGGGGGGAAGCTGAGTCTAAGACATGTAACTAAGCATTAGTAGGCAATCTCATGTAAATGAGGGTTCGGATACTGAATCTCACAGTCACATAGGAAATGAGCACAGTCTGAGTAGTGTAAGAGATACATAAGGGGGAGGAATAGAGTAGGAGATAGGTGACATCACAGGGGGGAATGGTAGAAAGAAATGCATCTCATTGGAGGCCAGTGTAACATGACAGATGACAGGCACAGATCATGGAAAGAGGTGTGCCACGAGATAAGTCATGGAAAGTCAAGAAATGGAAGGTGTACACTGTTACTTACACCAAAGTTTCTTGCTGGGCGTGCATGCGCACGTGTGCACGCCATGAAGCGCGAGTAGGACAATGTGCGCGCGTGTAAGGCAGTCTGAGCATATGGGAGCGTGTTGGGAGATGTTTAACACTGTTTGTGCTGGTGTGCGCGTGTGTAGGGCAGGCTGAGTATGTTAGAGGCTGTTGGCAGACGTGTAGCAGTGTTTGCGCGGGTGTATGCGCGTTTTAACCCGAATAAGTAGATTCTGAACCATGTAAGCATGTGTGTGCGCATGTAAGCTACTGTGAGCGTGTTTCAGATAGTATGCACATTGCTCCCCCCTGAGGCAACAGAGAGGAAAAAGGAAGCAACAGAATTAATAGGAAGCTAGCAGGGATAACTGCTGAAGCTAGCAGGTGAAAACAATTAGAAGCAGGCAATTACACAGGCAGAATAGTAGCCCAGCCCAGCACTTAAAACTCTGCAAACAGTAGTGCAGGATGTTTCCATTAAGAGACACTGCAAGACAGGAGTAAACTAATAGAAGTGAAAACTGAAAAAGCTGAACTCAGAGCAGAAATGTTAGGGGCTGCCATAGCTGTCATAATGAGACATAGGCGACTTGCTGAGGGTGGTGAAAATTCAGATGGTGCCAGACAACCCATAGTGAGGAGACGAAGAAGAGTGTACAGGCCCAGGGTCACCTACCACGGGTTACATGAGCTGGAGATAGTAGAGCGCTATAGAGTGGACAGAGAGCTCCTGCAGCAAATTGTTGAGCTGTGCAGGCCACGCCTCACACACAGAACCAACAGAGGGGAACTCATCCCAGTGGAAACCAAGGTATGTGTTGGCCTAAGAATACTAGCAACAGATACCTTCCAGAGACCAACTGGCGATATGATGGGGATATCACAGGCATCAGCCTCCAGGGTACTACACCAGTTCCTGGATGCCATGTCAGCACATGTCGGTGATCATGTATATTTCCCCAATGCCCGTGAGGTATTGGCCAACAATATGCGTCTCTTCCAGCAAATAGCGGAATACCCTGAGGTACTGGGTGCAATAGACTGCACGCACATACGCATCAAAGCACCAGCCAGTGAGCGGGGTAGGGCCTACATTAACTGCAAGGGCTTCCCCTCCATCAACTGCCAGGTTGTGTGTGATGCCCAGGGCATAATAATGAATGTGTGTGCTGGCTGCCCTGGGAGTTATCACGATTCCCACATCTGGCATTTGACACAGCTGTACCAGACATTTGCCAATGGGGACATCCCACACGGACACCTAGTGGGGATGCAGGTTATGCACTGGAGCCGTGGCTGATGACACCCATCAGAAACGCACACACACCTGAACAGGAACGCCATAATGAGGCACACGCACAAACACGTAATGTAATAGAGCATGTGTTTGGGCTGCTCAAGTCACGGTTCCGGTGTCTGGACACATCTGGTGGAGCCTTGCAGTACACACCAACTACATGTACCCAAATTGTCATGGTATGTGCTATGCTACATAATATGATCTTGCGAAAACAGCTGCAGCAGGACCAGCATAGGGCCGGGTCAAACAGCCCCCCACCATTCCAAGGCCATCACAGGCAGAGTGTGACTCGGAGGAGGAACAACCTGAGCCTGCCCCAGTAGGCAGAAGGAGGCGTGCCCAGTATGCCCTGGCCTTGGCAAAGAGGCAACGCATAGCACATACACTGGCTCAGTAGGAACCCTGGGAATGATACCCCTCTCTGACTCACTCATATAGTAACAGGGATGCCTAACATGACACAACCTGCTCTCAAACATGTACAGGGAGTGTAGTATGTGCATCCGACAGAGGCAGCACTGCAGCACCACCTGAAGCATGATTGCCATGTGTTAAGCAATGTAACACCATCTAGTATATGCAAACATGAAGACCCTGCCTAACATCTCACCCTCACCAAGCATGATGCCACACTATGAAGACAAGAAGATCAAGTACAATAATTGGCTGAAGTAATGCAGTCAGTCAAAGGGGAGCCAATGTGTTACAGGCTGGGAAGATATGCGGAGCTTGACATGATGCACCACCTGCTAGGGGTGGTGTGCACCTATCATGCCATGCCCCATGGATACCGGCAAAGGCTGTCAGTACCCACAGCATGCCCTGAATAGGTAAGTCTCAAAACACAAACCCACCTTCATAGGTTCTACAAGGGATAGGAACCTAGATGTAATACTACCCCATGACAGATGTATAAACAGCAAGATGTGTGCAGTGTAAACGCACACAGTAAGGAGAATGTAGATACCAGTCCTGTAATAGAGAACTGGGCAAGGCTCACATCAGCACCCTAACACTACCAGGCCACACCTCATACTGTGCTGTACAGCCGCAAAACATGGAACAAGCTACAAAAGGAGGGTGACTAGCAAGAAATGGCAAGGATAACCACACCCCATGTTGGTACCACAACAAGAAGCAGCATGGAATAGCCATGGTCAAATACCAATGGCTAAAACTGCCTCGCAGTATATAGCCTGCTGCAGACTACTGTCCTAATACCAGGAACAGCACCTGGCCTATGTCGGAATACATGAATATATCAAGCCCCCCAAACCACATTATATTGCTTGACTGAAAATACCCAGACATACACCGGTAGCATTGTACTAGCACCAACACAGTAGGAGAAAATTACCCAGATTCCATAAACCAAAATGCCCAGGAACAATGTACTACTCCCACAAGAGGGTAAGCATACTGGATGTGATAATCAGCAACATGTGTACTGAATGGCAAGATGAGAAGTGTACCCCTCACTGGTAAGACCAGACCATAGAGTAATCACACTGGATATACACACCCTGACCCCAGTCCCTGGCCAGAATACCACAGTGAAAAACATGTGTAAAGTATAGGTTGCAGCCCTCAAAACCGATGTTGAATCCACAAAAGGCCCTGTGCAAGTGCAGAATATGGGACACACCACAGAACATGTTATACAGGCATTCCATGAACATAGCCAGGAATGCTTGGAGTATGCAATCACAAATAACAACAACACACAATGCCATACGTGCAGGCATCTGGCATGCTGGCCTCCAGCCATTACCAAACCGTGCAAGAGAATGAGGAAGTTACCACATGATAGAGCAAACATAAAAAGGGAAGTAATCACTGACCAGTAGTATGGCAACAACATATGTCCACACATACAATCCACTAGGTCCAGCCACAACAAGTATAATCTGTGAATCCAGAGGCAATGTGATGCCAGTACCAAGTACACAGACAACCACAACACCCCCCAATAAATACAAACATATGTGATAGATGCATCCATGTATCCAAACCAGAAGTTGAGCTCCAACAACTCAGTACTGTCAACACTAGTCAGGAGGAGAAGGTAACCACATACACCACAAACCCAGTCCCACATAGACCTACCACAACTGTAAACCAAACACATAAACACAGACAAATATTCCCGGAGGCCTTAATTACAAACACACTACACCAACAGAAGCCTCCAAAGTAGATCACAAGCAACCACAACCTTCAAACATAGCACATGCAACGAATAGTACGCAAAGCTGGTGTGCCAAACAGTCACAGGCCCGAAGGAGAAACAACATGCATGATACAGTCGTAATAGGTGTCTTTATAGGCAGACACACAGCTGTCCCACTCACCAGACTGAACAGGGGAAAGGGTAGAGTAAGCTGCTTGTAGGCTGCCACAAAATGCCACATAACACAAGTACGCAGGTCACCCCAAAGCAAGCAGAAATATGATGCACTCAATGTCCATGCTGGTGTGAATTACCTGAGATGTACCTCCCTGGTCAACATCAAATGAGACATGGATGGTCCCTCTGAGTATGTACCCCAGGGCAGGATGACACTGGCTGTGTGCAGCATCCAACCCTCACCAAGAATGATGCCACAGTACAAACACAGAATGCTCATGTTTAACAGCTGGCACAGTTACAGCTGTCAGTCCAAGAGGGTCTAATGTGTGTCTGCTTGAGATGTCAAGCATGACAAGCCATGCTGCTGTTACAGGGATGGCTGTCAGCTGTTACCCGCGTGCATCTGGATACTGGATAAGGCCTTTGCCACCTCCATAGAGCCGTATGTAGGCCAAAAAGACTACCCACCACCCTAGAAAACATAAGTGGTAGGAAACATAAGGGTAATGCTGACCAATGCCAGATGTGTAAACTGCAATATGCATGCCCCTGAGGCACTTCCCATTATGGAGAACATTGATGTCTGTCCAGTGACAGAAGCCTGCTGCAAGCCTAGTGATAGCACACCAGCACTACTAGGTTATACCACATATCATGTGTTATGGCCCCAACACCTGCACCAAGACATCAAAGGAGGGGGAGTATCCATATGCAGCACAGACACCCATATTGCCAGGTAACTGACAATGCACAAAGCAGCGGACACCACCCATGTGCACATAACTGTAGTCAAAACTGCTGTACAGTCTGTAGCATGCGACAGACCACACTCTCACACACAAGAACTCCACCCAGACATCCGAAGACACTGGACAGTATGAATGTCCCACCAAATACCAGACAAGGTACACACAAAGTACCACATAGGTGTCAAACCATTATGTATGTAAGGAGTAATCAGGGACCTAGGGACACAGGTCGACATTAATCTGTCATGTGACAGCCACAATGCCAATGTGGCTATGAAGACTGTTGATACTGGACACCGTATCATGAAAGGATTCACATCAACATCAACAGAGGTCACTGTGCCACTGTACTGTTCCCTTATCAGACCCATAATCTAGTACAATGACTCATATGGGATGTACCATACGTGACACCTGCAGTGGTTCGGAAGACCTCATAGTTACCCCACCAACAGGATAAAGGGTGTGAAATATATGTCATATGCTGCCTGGCTGTAGACACCCCAGCTGACTGCAGTCACACACTGCCTACACAGAGGCAGTGTATGTCTGTTGTACAAGGCCATGTCCAACACAGGAGTAATGGACATGCTACACCACAGGAAATCAAAGCCATTGGAGCTGTGAGAGTCACAGATGTCAACCTCAACACATAATGAAATAAGATGTGCTGGAGGGACAGATACATAACCCATAGGCTCCCCACACCCAGAAACAGGATCCCAATCCATGGTAGGCAGAGCCCCTCACTGACACCCCTCAACAGGAATATTGCCAAGTGGATGGATGACCATACATGTATACTGGGGTCCCCACTGTGTCACGACCAGACAGAGGCACAGTGAAGAACCTCATAAATGGCCATAATTGAACATAGCAAGGGGTGGCGAAAGACACACACACTCTAGCTAGGCTTACTAATGGCCTAGGGTGTCTAGCCTACTATGAACCCATGAACCTATGAAGATACAAAATGTACAGGACACTAAGGATAATCACAAGGCTTACCCAACTGATGGTAGGAACCATGTTGGGCATCCACAGATATGCTCCGAATCACACAGATATTACAAACAACATACCAAACACACACACATATTGCTAACATACAACCTGTCAGGTGCAGTGCAAACACCCCCCCCCACCAGTGCAAAATACCTATCCCAGCAGATGGTCCCCTGACATTGCAGATGCTGAGGTAACAGCCATCATCTGCAAAGCAGAACACACAGCAGCAAAGGTATGTGATGGTGTCCTGTGCTGAGGCCAACATGGACCCCGAGAATAATGGAATGCCAAATCACACTACTGGCCAATGTCAGCCTTACCACAGGATATGTACCCAAAGAGCAGTGTACAACAACAGTGGTCCATCACAACAAAGGTGTTGCCTGAATGGATACTCCAAACTACAACCCCAGGATCCTGACAAGCTTGTTCTGCACAGCTATGGAAAGGATCAGTATGTACCGCAGACAGAAGGCTAATGTGGACCTACTAATACTGGACCCTACACACTGTGGCTGTTGTAACTGCAGAACCGGCCCCTAAACATGTCTGACCCATTTGAAGCAGTCATTAAGGTCATTGATGAGGGCTATGTGGTCCACACAGCGTAGCTGGACTGTGCATATGCTTCTAGACAATACCGTATGTGTTCAGTATGGATATGTTCACCAGCTTAAATATACACCCCTATGTCAGTAGAGGGGTTGCAAAGCGGACCAAGGACAGAACTGACATGGTCAGACATGCTGCATTCATGTCAGACTACAAAGCGGATATGAGTGGCATCCCACAAGGCCTGGTCTTGGCCCCCCACCCCCATTCTGTATACATGTCCCATAGGTATAGGCCAACATGGAAGGACTGTGACTGAGCATGTATGCAGAGGAGTACAAACAGCCCACCATATCTGACCCCCCAGCTGACACAAGCAACCCACAAAAGGGCCACCTACAAACAGACAACTGTAGTCATAGCCATGTCAGCAAGCTAATTGCAGAACTGTGTATAGACAACCACCGTGGATATACAGTAAGTGCCCACAAATTACCACACAGGTGTTAACCCATGAGGTACCTAACATATAATGTGAGACCTGGGTACAAAAGGTGATAAATATCCTGCACTGGACAAACATGTGGCTGTAGTGTTCGCAGAAACATGTACCATATACCCACCCAAACATGAAGGCTGGCAGATGTAGATAAGGGGAACTCACTGTGGCTCTGCAGCCATCCTCCATCAGCATCACAACTGACTACAATAGCCCCTGTGGGATATACCACAGCAGACACCTCCATCAACTATAAAGTCCACAACAGTACCCCACCAGGGGTAGCAAAGAGCATGAACAGATGCCATGTGTTGCCTGAGTAAACAAACTGCAGCCCCACACACCACCATCCTTCCCAGCTACAGGAAAGCTGAGCCTGATGTATGAAGCCATGTCCAACCTGGAATGAATGAACATGTTGCACCTTGTACAATCTGAATGGCAGTGAGCTATGCACATGAGAGACCTGAACCCCAGCACTGACATACATAGGACAAGCTGTACAGAATGATCCATAACACAGAAGGCACCCCAACACTTCGGTAAACTCCTGGTACAGGTCAGCCAGAGAGCCACATATCGACACCCCTCAAGAGGCATCCTGATGAGTGTACGGGAGATGGTAGGCTACCCTGGGTATCACTGTTATGTCAGAGGTAGACGGAGGCACAGTATACTAACCATGACATATGTAATGGCAAACACCAGTTACAATGCGTGTCGAAGGACAAACACACCCCGTGACTAGCATCAGAAATGGCCTACAGAACATTGCTAGTGTTTGCCAATGTCCACCCATGTTGTGGAATACACTAGCAATGTTGGACGAGCCTGGTGTAGGTAGTCCATATCTGAACATATTGCAACATGGTCATATGTGCACAACTGGCCCCTACACAGTCTGTTGTGCTCACTATGAAGATGTCAAGCAGTCATAGGACTAAAGCCCAGGATACTGTCCACCACAGTGAAAGTACAGAACCAGTACACTATACGGTACTACAGTGTTAGGTCATTATGAAAGTATGTTGAGAACTGTCTGCAAAGTATCCCATGCAATTCCTGCAGGCACAGTATAATCCATGTTGTGGCAGACACGAAGCAGTTGGCCAGTTAGTACACAACATGACACCCAACACACAATCATAAACATGCGATATTGTCGAAGGTCACTCACACCCAAATATGTGGTGGACTTCAGAGTGCAACATATGGAAAGCTCACACTGGGCATGCTCGCACACTTTGATAAATGAGGCATATGTCAGACAACATGCCATGGAAAGGCTGAACTGGGCATGCTCACACACTTAGGCCATATCTCCGTTTAGCAGTTGGCCACACATATCTGGTATTTGTACGTGTCAGTCCAGGAACCAGCCACAACACAGCAATCAGCCCAGTGCACACAGTAAATGACCACAGAGACATAAGTGATATAGTGGATCGCCGTCATATGCAAGCATCTGCCACAGATACACAAGTTGGTCATAGGAACAGGGAATGCTATGGCAATAAAGACCTGCAAACAGTAGAACAGCACAACAAATATTGTGCATCCGACAATTGAACATATGGTTGTAGAGGTCAATACTAGGCTTCTTGCCCCAGGGAATGACAGCTTAGCCAGAGTGTGCTTGGCATCTGCATCCCCAGGATAGTAGGCTACTGTGCCACTGTAAAGTAGGTCACAGAAGGCAACATGTGAGGCTAGTGAGCTGTGCCTCTGACAAGCAGGGGCACCGTGGAGGTCTCAGGGATTGAATGTGCTAAGCCACAGCCATGTTGTCAGTGTGTGCTGTGAGAGGGTTGCTGAGGATCTCTGACAGTAGGGGTCCATCAATAACAGACTGAGGGGAGCCCTATTTGCATTCTCTGGACGATTCCACTGTCAACACTGTGTTGTAATGAGTATGTGTGAATGAAGTGCCATGCTGGAACTGTCCACAGATGTCCTCCCTCTGTGGGCTACAGCTCTGCAATGTTTTAGGTAACTCTGTCTGTTGAACGGCGCATATATGGCTGGTGTACAGATGACAGGTGTCTTGTTGTGGAGCAGTCATGGGTATATGTGGGATAGCATGACCAATGCAAACTGTACGCATGCTCATAGGATGCAATTGTCAAGGATTATGCTGAGTGGCCAGTATAGTCCTCCAGCATGGGTCCTCTGAAGTCATCCACCCCAGTCTACACAAGTGTAGAGTCTGCTTGTGCTAAACACAGTTTGTGTGCAGTGACAACCTTGCCTGGGGGTGGAGATGAGATATGGATGTCCAGGGAAAGGTGGGTATGGTCAGATATCAACAATGGTGGTCTACCTCTGGTGTGGAACAGTGAGTACCCACGTTGCAGATGGACAGGTGCAATATGTATTCACCCATGTGGCTGTGGTGTGTGGTTCTGCCATAGCACATGGACCCACAAATTGTAGTGGCTGTAGGGTAAAATGGTAGAGGCCTGAGTAGTTCTCACACACAATATGCCTGTACCTGATGTTAACAACTGGAATGGTGTATGTGAATACCTGCATATCCTGGCACTGTTCCCAGGGAAGCTAAGTGTGTGTCCTGGATGTGGGTGTGGTGTTCTGGACTGGTTGTGTTGTGTGTTACAGGTCCTGTGGTCCCAAAGCATGGTATAGAACATAACCTGCCAGTGCGATGTGCATATCTGATCCTGATGTAGGTGGCTGCAAATGCATATATATGCTATCCCCCACCTGTCAGGTAGTACTACATCTACATACCTCTGTAGAAATAAAGATGTCAGCACCCTAGAAATACTACAGGTGCAGAGCAGATGCCCAGTAATTCGGATAGTGTGCTCTGCTAATGCGTCTCCCTCAAGTGTCATAATATAGTTAGGTAGGGGTTCGAATCCTGCAAATGCTCAGTGCGTGTGTGTGAGTGGGGTTTGTGTGTGTGAAAGGCTGTGAGAGGGAAATGTCCCTTTTGGCAACTGGGAAAACACACTACAGGATGCACATTCCCCTTACTAAACACTGATGATGTCAGCACCCTATAAGTACAGCAGGAGAAGGGAAGCCTCCCAGTAATGTGAATAGCGCGCTCTGCTAATGCGTCCGTCTCGAGTGTCATAACATAGTTAGGTAGTGGTTTGAATCCTGCAAATAGCAAGTGTGTGTGTTTGGATGAGGGGGGTTACTGTGTGTGTGCAAATATGTGTGAGGGAAATGTCCCTTTTGGCAACTGGGAGAACACACTACAGGATGCACACTCCCCTTTCTAAACACAGATGATGTCAGCACCCTATAAGTACAGCAGGAGAGGGGAAGCCTCCCAGTAATGCGAATAGCGTGCTCTGCTAATGCGTCCGTCTCGAGTGTAATAGCATAGTTAGGTAGTGGTTTCAATTCTGCAAATGGCAAGTGTGTGTGTGCAAATATGTGTGAGGGAAATGTCCCTTTTGGCAACTGGGAGAACACACTACAGGATGCACACTCCCCTTTCTAAACACAGATGATGTCAGCACCCTATAAGTACAGCAGGAGAAGGGAAGCCTCCCAGTAATGCGAATAGCGCGCTCTGCTAATGCATCCGTCTCGAGTGTCATAACATAGTTAGGTAGTGGTTTGAATCCTGCAATTGGCAAGTGTGTGTGTTTGGATGAGGGGGGTTAGTGTGTGTGAGGGAAATTTCCCTTTTGGCAACTGGGAGAACACACTACAGGATGCACACTCCCCTTTCTAAACACAGATGATGTCAGCACCCTATAAGTACAGCAGGAGAAGGAAAGCCTCCCAGTAATGCGAATAGCGCGCTCTGCTAATGCGCCCGTCTCGAGTGTCATAACTTAGTTAGGTAGTGGTTTGAATCCTGCAAATGGCAAGTGTGTGTGTTTGGATGAGGGGGGGGTTAGTGTGTGTGTGCAAATTTGTGTGAGGGAAATGTCCCTTTTAGCAAATGGGAGAACACACTACAGGATGCACACTCCCCTTTCTAAACACAGATGATGTCAGCACCCTATAAGTACAGCAGGAGAAGAGAAGCCTCCCAGTAATGTGAATAGCGCACTCTGCTAACACGTCTCTCCTGAGTATCGTAATGTAGTTAGGTATGAGTTTGAAACCTGTAAATGGCATGTGTGTGTGTTTGGATGTGGGGAGTTTGTGTGTGTGCATTTCCGTATGAAAAATATGTTAGTTTTGGCAATCAGGAGATCACACTACCTGATGCACATTACCCTTTCAAAATACTGATGTTGTCAGCACCCTATAAGTACAGCCAGAGAAGAGGAACTATCTAGTAAACCGAATAGTGCGCTTTGCTAATGCGTCTCTCTCACATGTCATGACTTAGTTAGGTAGGAGAATAAATCCAGCAAGTGTGCATGTGTGTGGGGGTAGTAGGGTGTGTGTAAATGCAAGTGTGAGAGAACAGATCCTTTTGTCAAATACTACAATACACCAGATGCTGCATACTCCCCCAGTAAACACAGGGGATGTCACCACACTATCAGCACAGCCAAACAGGGCTAGTTGGCTAGTAATGCCAATAGTGTGCTCTGCTACTGTGTCTATTACCATTGTTAGAGTACAGATAGGTATGTTTTGGTAACCCACAACTGCCACGTGTGGTTGTGTCACACAGTATGACCTTGTGTGGGTGTTTGTACATAATGCATGCCATTGCCTAAACCAGCAATGGCTTTGCACACATCATGTATGTGTGTGACACATACACATAAATACCTGTGACCTGCAGTAGTTACCATGTCTGACACATGCCTCGAGTGGATAAATGGTATTTGCAATGTATACCAATATGACTGTGTCTTACTGTGCAGGGCCCGCACGTGGCATGTCTCTATACAGTGTGGGTGTCTATGGTGAAATATCTACAGCAGGGAATACACATCTGGTCTGGGCCATATAGTGTACATGTAGTCGATGTACAGGTGCTGCATGTTCCCACCTGTTGTGGTAGTGGTAACATGTCATCCACTGCAATTCAGTGACCACATGCTGTGAACCCTTCAACTAGTGTGTTGTAGCTACAGTAATGCTCACACACAATGTTTGGCTGGATGCAGTCCGGCCATATGAACACAGTTCTTGAGACTGTCATATTGTCAGTGTTGTTATGGAGGGAAAGGTGGTCTTCCTGTGTATGGGAGGGTTGTGTGTGCCAGGATATGAACCAGATGGCAGTCCAACACACTGTTAGCTGCACATGAGTAGGCCCTGATGGTTTGTGCTGTGCCAACAACCTGGAGGTGTGTGTATCTGTTACCTTGGGATACCACCCCCCTATCCATGTGTGTTACATGTGTAGGGGACGACAGGCATGGTATGGGGCATAACCTGTCAGTGATGGGTAACACCTGTGAGCCATGAATCATGAATCTGGTACTGCACAGACATTGCAGTTCACCGTGCTGATGGCAGTGTCTGGTGCATGCATCTTCCAGTGTACACTGCTGTTGTTGTGTAGCACCACTGTTAGTGTCCTAACCTGTGTGATACCCACGGAGGTGGCTATGTAAACCATGTCCTGCAGCATAAGGCAGTATGTGTGTACCAAGGAGCTTTGCCATTATACATCGGGCCATGGGTGTCACGTGCAAGATGACCCTTGCACATCATTGTGGCTTCCCTAGCATGTAAGCACACGTTGACAGCCAGTGGATACCCTATGAATGACAGTGGAGACTGAGCATAATGTAGACATACAACACCCTTCCCACATATAGTGGTAGAATACCTGGTGAGGGTATGTTGGCAACCAACATCAGGCTCATACTGGCCTGTGCCACATGCTGAGAGATCCATTCTATGTTCCCTATCATGTAGTCCAGGGAGGTATGTCTCAGGCAGCCATACTGGCATGGTCAGTGAGTGAGCCATATGTGTCCATGCCTCTGACTGACCTGTATGCATGTGTTCTGTGGTGGACCATAGTGCCCCTGAGGCATATCACTGTGACCTTCACCAGATACAGCCTGTTGAGCGGGACCCCAGTGCAGCACACAAGACAGGTACCTGACACGTCTGTAGCAGGTGTGTTGTGTAGCCCTACAGGCTGTGAGTGTGTGGCACAGGGGATGTGCGTGCCATGTGTGGCATGTGCTCTGCTCCGACGGAACGTATGCCTGTGTGCCAGCTGCGGAGGTGTGTGATGCCCAGGCAGGCTGCTATTCTGAGTCCCCACGTATGCCCCAGTGTGTTCAGCATGCTGTCAGTGTGTGTCAATGTCTGACTTGTATTGTAGTCACTGTAATATATTTTATTTATTTATTTATTTATCCTACATTTGTTGACTGGGATAGTCCGACTGGATGCATGTCCATTTCCAGGGGAGGCCCGTGGAGACAAGCTACGAGGGTAGCAGATACAGCATTACATAATACTAGCATTACATATTACAAACAGATTATTTACAGAGATTACATAAGTAAGCAAGTCAAACATGTTCCACAGGTTAATGTTAGTCCTGAGCACAAGTCAGGATTAAATTAAATTACACAGTAAAGTGGTTCACAGATTTTACACATTCGAGTTAGCCAGGCTTGATACATTGACATAGCCAGTTAAGTGACAAATGTTGTTTGAGTCTACTGTTAAATTGACCTAAGGTGGACAGTAGGGTAATATCAGCTGGAAGTGAGTTCCAGGATCTGCTTACAGGGTTTGCAATGAGAGAATCACCAGCTGTGTTATTAAACTTGCTAGTCTGAATTAGTAATTTGTTAGAGGATCGAAGCGGTCTAGGATTGTTATAGGGGGTGATAATATTTGAAGTGCAGGAGTATTGTCTGGATTATAGAGGATTTTATAGGCCATAATCAGTTGGTTATACTGTATTAGGCTGGGTATTGCAAGCCAACCAAGCTGATTTAGATTGATGCAATGATGTGTCCTAAAAGGCAGCTCAGTGGCAAAACTGGCAATGTGGTTGTAGCAAATTGAGTGTTTGTTAAGGACAGTCTTGTTCATATTCAAGAGTAGAGGGGATGCATACAGAAGGGTTGAAACAAGGTGTGAGCGAGCTATGGCACCTTTAGCTGGAGGGGCTAGGAAGGCTTTAATTCTGTAAAGTGACCCTAGTTTTCTGATGATGGCTTTGATAATCTGGTTAACATGTAGGTCACATTTGAGATTATTGTCTATGATGACACCTAATAGTTTAGTAGATGGGTCAGGGGAGATTATTGTGCCATCAGTTGATGTTATGGTAACGGTGAAAGTGGTAGACCTACGTGTTGGTGAAATAACAGCAGTTTAGTTTATTTGGGATTTAGGGTCAGACGATGTTCAGAAAGCCAGTTTTCTATTGTATTAAAGGTGGTCTGGGTAGCTGACCATAACTCTACTGGAGATGTGGCTGAGCAGATCAGAGTAGAGTCTTTAGCATATTGGATACAGCTGACTTTTGGGATGACAGTATAAAGGTTGTTAATGAAGATGGAGAACAGCAAGGGCCCTAGTATAGAGCCTTGTGGTACCCTGAGGGTGTTAGGTAGAAGGTTAGAGAGTTTGTTCTGCCAGAGGCCAGCCTGCTGTCGACCATGCAGGTAGGATTGAAATCATTGGAAGGCTCCAGTATCTAGACAGAATGTTTGCAGGGTGTGTATTACAAGTTGGTGATCAACCATATCGTATGCCTTGGAAAGATCCAAAAAGAAGGGCTGAGGATATATAATTAGTGTTACAAGTATGGTTTATGGTGTTAGTAAAGGCTAGGAGGCCTGAAGCAATGAATGTATTGCATGTGTGGAGTGTTAGTACTGGATGCTTTTGTAGGTATCTGCATAGGTCCATGTGATGGCCTCTGCACCAATTGTAAGCCAGCATTTGCTAATTGCATACAGCCAGTTGTGTACTGATTGCAGTTCTCACTGTGATTTCAGGTCAGTGCTATAAAAGGGTATGTGGGATAGGCGTTTCCCTTTCAGATTGTGAGGGTGGGGACCATGCTGGTATGCTGTGGACAGTGTTCTGTGAGTGTAAAGGTTAGTATCTCTCTCATGATTCAGGCTGTGTTGTATATTCACATTTCTCCATTCCTCTCTCATGTTCCCTGTAGCAAGTGTGTATGCACAATGACTCCTACAACTATATATAGATATATGTTTATATATATATATATATATATATATATATATATATATATATATATATATATATATATGTACATATACATATATTTATATATGTACTTTAACTGACCTTATTATCTACAAGCTACAAACTAGCATGGCTGTTTCTGTTCACACACTACTATTATGGAAATCCAGTAGTTTAGACAGTAATTTTAAATGACATGCTTTGTGTACTACACATCCTATATTCCCTTTACATTCATCCCTACTATTACATGTTATATTTATTTTAGCACAATGGTTTTGTATAAGAGTCATGGCTTAGTGGTAGGTCATACAGACTAGTGTTTCCAAGGTCCTGGGTTCGGGACTGACAGTGGGATTTTCTTTTGCTTTTGAAATGAGTACAGGACCTGTCAATCAAAGTGACTAAGGCACTTTTAAGCAGTTGTAACCGGGTTAGCGCTGGTTTGTGTGGAGCTCACGCATGCGCACTGGCGGTTAGCTCTGCGCACACACGCGCACACCCGCTTACAACCGCTTAACGGTGCTTACTCTGGCACACACCCACGCTATTTTCTTTGAAAGAAAAAAAAATGGGGAGACAGGAAAGTGGTGAAAAAGGGGTCACAAAGAGGGTAAGACAGTAGGGAAACAAGCTTGGGATGTGCAGGAGGGATGTAGGTAAGGACCATAGCTGCCCATTTCTTCATCAGCAGCAGCTGTGCATATGTATGTAATTTGGTGTGACATTTGAAACCTTCCACCCCTGAGAGAGGTGTCAGGACAACAATAATACTTGTTGTACAGCCAATTGTAATTGATAGGTTCCATGTCCAGCAGACATGTGTGCGGAATGGGCAGCTATGTATGGGGCGTAATTATTTTGTGGGTACAGAGTGCCCTTTTGTTTTTGTTTTTTTTCAGGTGAGAGTGGTATGTCAGGTGAAGGAAGTCGGTACAGCTGGGGAGGTAGGTTGGGTAGGTAAACAGACAAGACAAACAAGACGCATACAAGGGTGGTGTATGACACTTGTGGGGGGGTTACACAATTGACGGGGATGGAGGTTTGGATATCCAGAGCCCATGAGCCCACAGATGGCAACAGTGGAACTGATATCCCCGCCCATAGGCAGTTGCCACTGTTCCTTCACTGCTCAGGATGGGGCTGTGCTGGGGGCTGTGTAGGCCAGGCAACAGGCATGCCCGTTAGTTGCGCCACCCGCGCCTCGAGCTGGTGTAGGGGCACGAGAACAGAGTCCCGAATCTCCCTATGCACCACAGTCCGGACGCTACAGAGGGTGAGTGGTGGTTCTCCTCCGGCTACACTTGCAGAGGGGGGTGAGCCCCATCCCCTGCAGCGCTTCCACCCACAGGTGGCACAGGGCCACCGGAGGAGGGTCCGGACTCGGCACTAGTGCCAGGTGCACTCGCCAGCTGAGGTAGGAGAGGTGGGTCCGCTGGAATCCGCCTTCCCTGTCGTCCTATATTTTGCATTATGTCCTGACAGTTTGGGTTAGTGAGATATAATACCATTCACAATTAGTTGTAACAGCATGCATTAGTATTCCCATTAACCAAACACCCAGATATTCACACCATTGAACAGCGTGCATAACACATACATAATTTGAACAGAAATACACAGTCCAACAACATGCAGGGTTAATTGATGGCAACAGGCCATCAGGTGTGGATGTATGAACAGGGCAGATGCATCAATGGACATGCAAATATATATGACCCAACAGGACAAACGTCCAGGGGTGTTAATTGTGATTGCACATACCATTTTCATGTGGAATGGGTTATATGTGGTTATAGGGTGGGGTAAAGAAAATAATATTAACACCTTCGAATAACAATACATATGCTGTACATTTCTAATAGCTACAGTTATATACACACTACTGTTCTAACTACAGTTTCCTATATGATAACTATTTCAACTTGGTGATAGGACTGTTACTGCAACATCAATATACATTTTATTGTTCTTCATACACATTCATATCTAGCTTTGTTCAGCTACATCATCCTGCTACATTTGCTTTATATAGCTGTAGACAAGTGTGGATGTTTGGTATATCAGACAATCATCCTATCTGCATATTGCAGACTGAGAGCAACATATCCAGATTTTGGGATACACATTCCAGATGCAGCAACACTTTGAACAGATTTCGCTGTTTGGTTTTGAATCTCACATGCATTTCATTCTGTCTTGACTGCAGTATACTTTATTCAGGGGTTATTACTACTGTATTGCTGGATTCATGACACTTTCTCACACTCTCTCACTTGCTTTTATTTTACTATTCAGGATGGTACTTACTTCTAGTCTTTATTGACATGTTTTACCTGTAGTTATTACAATCCTTTCCAGCAGTCTCACTTCTGTCATGTTTCAGTATTTCAACAGGGATATATTTCACACATGTGATTTCATCATCTTCTGCAGCTATACTTTTCAGCCTGCTGCAGGTTGTGTACTATTTTCTTACAGGTAGGGCATTTTTATTTCAGAATATATGTCAGACAGTTTCATTTTTCGGTTTAACTTACAGGCTGAAACACACTTTTGTAATCAAGCAATACTTGCAGACACTTTCACACTGTTACTTGCACATTTTATTCCTTACTGACTACACTGCACTCTTTTGCTGACTGTCATACTTTTATATTTCTTTACAGTTACTGGTAGTGGATTACTGACCTGCCTGGTGGCGCAACCGCACCAGCCTATCGCCATAGGCTCTGCGGTTCGCAGAACGGACACCTGCAGCTGTAATATAAATGAAGTAATATTGGAATACACATCTCCATAATATCAGCTAGTTTAATTTCTTACATACATAATTAAATGTAACTTACTCAGTAGTGGGGCGTTGGGTGTTTGCTGGGCCTCCTGGATCCAAAGGTTCAGTTGGTCCTGCTTGTGTCTCTTCAGGTCCGCATGGTGGTGACAAACCTGCTCACTAGTCCTTGGAATCCCTGTGGCACTGGTGAGATCATGAGCCAACCGGTCCCACGCCTCGGCCCTGTATGCTCCCCAGAGGACCTGGCCCTGCATGAGTTGGGCCTCATGATTATGGACTAGGAGCCAGACCATGTACCTGGACTCCTCAACACCCCACCTCTGTGCTCAAAAGCAACTACCCTCTCCTACTCCTGTCATTCTGCCTGCAGGTCAGTTCTACCATCGTTTATGCTGTGTATTCCCACCTATGGGGCTTATATAGTCCGTTTTTCCTGCACATATCTGTGATTGTCCATTTCGGAATTGTATCAACTTCAGTAAACCAGCATTGTCATGCTCCAGTTTGTATTCATTCCTATATATTAGCTATTATTGCATTTAAAGGTGCTGCTGTCATGGCTTAGTGGTTCTGTACCTTGACTATGGTGTATAGTATCCTGGGTTTGAACCTGGCCACTGCTTTTTATTTTTCATGACTGTCTAGACATGCTGAGGGGTGTGTCTGTGTAAAGGCAGTTTTGATACGGCTTGCTCAATGTTGCCCGTCGGTTAACTTGTTTGCGTGGTGCGCAGCTCCGCGCAAATGGGGTACGCTGCTTTAAGCCTCATTTGGCTATCGGCACGCATATTACACTCAGCTCCATTAGGGGCACATAGATTTAGCGTGTTAGACCACTGCTCAGCTATGGGCACTCATTTTGCACCAGTTAAACCACTGCTCATCTACGGGCAGATGCACTCACTCTGTTAAACTGTAGCTCAGCTATGGGCACATCTGGCATTTTTTATGCTTTTGTTACCTCACATTTCTTCAATATAAATGGGCTATTTCATTACATTTTACATAAATTGTGGTTTTATGTGTACATATTTGTCAGGGACTTGTTTCCGGCTTATTTTGCTAATAAAAAAAAATGGTGTTGTGGGGGCTCGAACCATGAATGCCTGCTCTTCAGCAAACATCTCTACTGCTACGCTATTGCTTTCTGGCTTATTTTGCATATTTAGTTCTTATATGCTTTCACACTGACTGCTAACTGTAGCTGCGCTACGGGCACGCCCGCGCAAATGAGCGCACTCACGGTTAAACATTTTTACAATTTAAAAAAAATGTATAAAACAAAACAGGAGGTCCAGCCATGAAAATCGTCAATGAAAACAGTTACAAACTCCAAGTCAAAACCAGAAAAGTCTTTTATTGCAGCAATACAAAGGAGGATAAGCGCTTTCGCGTAGGATACCCTACGCTTCTTCAGATAACAGTATACAACATGTAGGATCCTTAAGTACAAAAATACGCGGGAAAAAATATATAACATGTTTATTTAGATGTTTTCTGTTCATAGTCTGTGGGGGCATGTGTTGTGTTCTGTTTATTCACATTTCCGTGGACTCTGTCGTGGGTGTTTACTTTGGGAACTTTTCCTCTTCTGGGGCGTGTCCGCTTACAAGGCTCGGCCTACGGACACGCCCCCTACTGTCTTACACGGACCATGTTGGCCTTAAGTGTGATTCAGCATGCTCTCATGAATATGCAGAGCATGCTGACATCACTCCGTTGAACTGCAGCCTCCGTGTATGAGTTATAACTCTTACACGGAGGCTTTGTGAATCCTGCCCCATATGTTTTGTGTAAAAAATGGCCACAGTAAAGTATTACAGTCTGTTATAAACAAATGCACACTAGGCCTACAAAGACAGACTAATTAAGTTTTAACTTTGTTAATTCAGCAGGGTCAGTCATTTTTATCCACAGACATTCCCAAACCGAGCAATTATAGTCACATTGTTGACTGCATTCTTCTCAGATGTCTGACATAAAATTAATAACAGTAATATTGACCAAAGTCACATATTTCAAATGTGTTTCACACAAACTCTTAGTAGCCAAAGTATTCTAACTTAATTCACACACACACACACACACACACACACACACACACACACACACACACACACACACACACACACAAAACCTAAAAAGCCAGATTAAAGACTTTAAAAATGGCCAGATGATAAGTGCAGTAAAATACTTTCATCCACAGATAGATTCTAACCTTTACCAGCAGTCATAGCCAGTTTGATTGTGTACAGCCCTTATTTGTATGAAGAAATAAGTTACTTGTACTTTATTGGTAGCTTTCGATGAACTAGGTGAAATCCTATAAAGATCACTAGCATTGTAAAACAAGATCCAGCTGTGTGTACCCCATTTTAAATCGAACAGTACTTATAAGAGCATAAGACATGTTAAACACCTTATAGCCTGTGATGGGTCAGTATGCGTAATTGCTACAGAATTAAAAGTCATCTGAATAACTCCACGTTAGGGAGAGAGAAGTGTTACTAATGCAGACATTGCTACTGGCAAACAATTTTGCATTTCAGTGCTTCATCTACAAAAACAGTGCCTGCTGCTGTTGAGGGAATAAATTGCCTGTGTTGCATTAACAGATTGGTGTGCTGGTGATCTTGCCACAACATTTCCTGAACTAGTTCAGCTATGTAGTACAGAATGTCTGGCAAACACCAACAGGTTCATAGTTACTAGGCATGCAGTCTGGGAGACCATTAAGGAGCTTAGCCCATTTTCCAAATTTCTGCATAAGCAGTGTCTGTCTAAGTGAATTGCTCATTGTCACATAGTATGTGTCCTACTGCTGACTGATGACATTTTCTCCATAATTATTATTTAATAGATCTCTGTTTATACCTCTTTGATTGAATTCACCTGGCAACCAACAAATTTCCTGCGTGTGTGTGTGTGTGTGTGTGTGTGTGTGTGTGTGTGTGTGTGTGTGTATTACTGTAATCACTATGTGTAACACTGTATCTACTGTTTTCCCAATTAAGGTTTAATATTTTCTGTATCTGTTTTCTTGTGGGAGCTTTTCTCCCCGGGCCTCCACTGAAAATGGGCTCTCTTAGGCCCAGTGGAATTTCCCAGTAAACAAATGCAATAAACTAAATCTTTAAGATCTTCAGATCAATTGTTCATTTTTTGTGATGCAGAGTATTTCCAAAAGGTTGTCTAAGGTTATTACATTTTATTATACTTGTCACAAAAGGCAACATTGCCAGCCCAGCTCACTGGAATTTTGCAGATAACTATATGTCATTTGTCAATATCAGCATGACTCATATGCCTGTGTTACGAATGCATTAGAACTGTATGTTATGTGTATATCAAACTGCTGGTACAGAAGTGTGTGTAAAGCACTGAGCTTAAAGATGTATCCACAGTGTACCCTAGTGGAAAAGAAAAGAAATGTGAATACACTGTTGTAATTGTATAAATGTATATAAACAGTGGAAATTGGAACATAGAAGGTTAACTTGCAAAACTTCAGAAAAATGATTGAAATTAAATTGTTTTATAACTGCAGCATAAAAGTTAGTTTCAATGCAGCAAGGAGACAGGACGTCTAAAACTAGGGAGACTTCTGCATTGTTTTGTAAGTGTTTTATTGTTTTATGTCTCCCAGCAGTTGAAAACATCTGAAGGTTATGTATTTTCACAGGGAAATGCAAAATGCTAGCAGTTTCTAGCAATAGTTGTTGAGCCTGGGAACTGAAGTCAGGTGACAAAATGTGATGTCATGCTGCAAGTATCCCAGCAATAATATTTGATATTAATTTAAGAACTCTCTGAGAGAGTGACTGTGCATTTTGTATTTTGTCTTTGACCTAGCAGCATCTGCTGGAAAATCCACTCACCACATCTGTCTTGGTTTGCTGTAAGTAAGTTAACTAGGGTACAATAAATTCTTTTAGATTCAGTAAGGAATATAGTAAAGATTAGTTTAAAGTTTAAATACCTAATTCCTGCTCTGTGTCTTTTCAGATCAAGGCCTGTCCTTGGCAAAAGCATATCTTATCCTAATAGAGATAATTTAAAATACCTAGTTACATTCTTCTGCATATAATTCTAAAGCATCCTACCTAAGGCAGGCAACAAGTATTGTTTAAACTGTGAGCATTGCTAAACTGCTGAAACTTGAAGTATGCATTTAACAATTACTTTCTAGTTACTAATGAAGTCTTGTACATAAAGTCTAAAATATCTTATCTAATGCTTGTAACATGTTTTTTGTATAAACTGTGAAGATTCCTGAACTGTTTAAAATGTGTAGTATTTAACTGTATAACAACTAGTACCTGTATGTTAGTAGTCTAGTAATCTCTTGGAGCTTATATCCCCGGGACACTACTGAAAATGGACATAAATCCAATTAGACTATCCCGGTCAACAAATGCAAAATAAAATAAAATAAAAATAAATAAAATAAATGTTTCTGTATTTATTTGAGACTGTCCTGCAGTGTTGTTTTAAATATTTCCTGTGATTTTGAACTTTGCTGTCACTGTGAAGACATATTAATATTGTCTTGTTATTTTATTATTTATTATTAAATATATAGGTTCATAGATTCATAGGTAGGTACTAGGCTATTGGCCCTAGGGCCTATATAAGCCTAGCCAAAAAATGTACCCTGGTTTTCGCCACCCAAGAAAATTATTTTCCTGTGCCCCTGTCGAGCAGAGCCACAGAAGTGATCCCTGGGGTGACTTTCCCATTTCCCATCCAATCATCAAGATTTATCTTGAAGAGTACTAATGAGGAGCTCTGTTTGACATAGATTGGTAGTCTGTTCCAGAGTATGGGAAGTCTCTGGGACAGGAATCTATCCCTCCAGCATATTCTGTTTATTGTGGTGACAAGGTTTAGGTCCCTAGAGCGTGTAGCTCGGAGGGATTGGGATTTCTTTAAGTGGAGCATGTCCAACATTGTATGTTAGGCAGAGATTGCTCCTGAGTAGGCGATATGTGATGGAGTAAAGCTGTAGTTTTTTGAGACGGTCTGCGTAGGGCATCTGTTTGAGGCCAGTAATCCTCTTTATGAGGTATTTCTGTGGTCTTTCCAGTTGTTGTAGATGTCTTGTGAGGTACATACCAAAAGGGGCATTGTACTCTATAATGGGTCTAGTGAGTGATGAGTAGAGGGGAACAATGACCTCTTTTTTTCTGGATGAGAATCCTTTTGTGATGAGATGAGCCACGTAGAAGGATTTCCTGACCACTGTGGTGATGTGATTATCAAAGGAGAGACTACTGTCCACCTGTGTCCCAAGGTCTCTTATCACATTTTCGGTATTAAGTAGACTATATTTAAACCTATCTTTGTGGCTGATATTTCTGAGACATATTTAAGCTCTAAGAGTACTTACATATTTATTTGGTGACACTGTGCAGGGCACTCCAAAGAGCGTTGCTCTTGGTCAAACTACCATTTGGATTAATAGTAACATTACACAATATTTTCACAGGTGGGTGAGTGGGTATCAGATCACCACTTTTGAAGGGCTGTCAGATGTTTTGGTGAGGCAGCAAGCCATTAGCACTCTTCCTGAGGACATGAGAATCTGGTTAGCAGATACTGAATGTAACACAGCTATTGAGTTGGGGAAAAATGGAGACCTATACCTAGCAAGCAGGGCATCACTGCCCAGGAAAGGGATACCCGGTGCTGCTCATGGGTCTAAGGCAACCCATGGTGGGCAGCCTAGACTGCCCCAACAGAGTCCACCAGTAGTAAGGGAAGCCACTGGTCCAGGTACATGTCGAGGACCAAGGGTTAAATGTTTCAAATGCAACCAGTGGGGCCATGTAGCATATAGATGTCCACAGAGGCAAGGTAGAGAACAAAAGGTGAGTCAGCTAGTAAGTGGGAATGACAGAATGCCAGCAGTAAGTTGTCTTGAAGCAACAAGGGTACTAGACTATCACAAGAGGTTATATCCTATCTTAGTAAATGGGAAAGAGGCCACTGCTAAGAGAGACACAGCCTCTGACTTAACCATTGTGAAGCCTGGAATGGTTAAAGAGGAGCACTACTTGCTTGGGTAATCTACTCCAGTCAGAGCTTTAGGAGGGACCCCATTCAAAATAACTTTGGCTAGGGTTCACCTTGACTGGGAGGGTGGAAAAGGAAGCCAGCAAGTAGGTGTGTTTTAGGATATCCCTGCAGATGTCCTGATAGGGAATGATTTTGATAATGCAGTACCTTCTGTGCATGAAGTGACACACAGTCAGGCTTGGAGACAAGCATGTGGGTCTGCTAGCCTGGGGGAGACCCAGACTGCAGAAATAAGCCACGACTGGTGTGGTGGTTACTTCAGAGAAGGAGCTACACTGTAGCAGTGAGACTGAAGGTAAGCCACAGCTGCTTGTGCGTACTGATATTCCATTGGACAGAGTGACTGCAATGGCATAGGTGAGTAGTAGTACCCAGGCTGACAGTGAGGTACCGCTGTCAGCGAATACCAGATTTCCTGTGGAAGGGGAGTTTGTAAGGGATACAAAGAGAGATGTGAGACAGGCTCAGCTCTCAGACCCTACATTACAAGGCCTGAGGGAGGTAGCCAGTGAGGCACCTGATTGTCAAGGAAAAGGGGAATCTGTATACTGGGGCAAAGGATTACTGTATAGAGAGTGGACCCATAAGGGAGGGCTAGAGGGTGAGAGAATACAGCAGTTGGTAGTGCCCAGACCCTACCATCTGGCACTTCTAACCATAGCCCATGATATTCCCTTCATAGGTCATATGGGCATAAAATGTACAAAAAGATGTATTATGCAGAACTTTTATTGGCCTGGGATTTCCAAAGATGTAACAGGGTACTGCAGGACCTGTGAGCAATACTAAAAGGTAGGCAAGGCAGGAGACAAGATGAAAGCTCCTTTGATGCCTTTGCCTGTGACTGATGAGCCATTTCCAAGAGTAACTATGGATATTGTGGGGCCTCTGTGTACCCCAAGTTCCACAGGGAAAAAGTATATCCTAGTGGTAGTAGATTATGGTACCAGATACCCTGAGGCGGTGGCTTGACGCTGTCCTCCATTGAGGCAGAAAAGGTGGCAAATGCTTTGTTAGAGATTTTCAGCAGGGTAGATTTCCCAAAAGAAATACTGAATGACAGAGGTGCCATTTTTATGTCAGACCTGCTGGCTTGTCTGTGGAAGCACTGTGGGTGAAGCATCTAAAGACCACCCCCTACCACCCCCAGACTAATGGTCTGATTAAGAGGTTAAACTGTACACTAAAGACCATGCTATGGACATTTGCAGACCAGTGTAAGAGGGAGTTGGACAAATATTTGCCCTATCTGTTGTTTGCTTACAGGGAGGTACCCCAGGAATCCACAGGTTTTTCACCATATGAGTTGCTGTATGGACATAGGGTAAGGGGACTTCTAGATTTGATTTGAGATGAGTGGGAGGGTGAGTGTGAATCCCACAAGGAGTCTGTTGTGGCATATGTCCTAAACCTCAGGACAAGGCTCAGGGTACTCATGGGCTTGGTCCAGGATAACCTGAGAGAAGCCCAGCAGCAGAAAAAGGTTGAGCTAGAGAGCATGCTGTAGGGCAGCAGATAATGGTTCTTATTTCTGTCAGACACAACAAGCTTCAGGCAGCTTGGGAGGGGCTCTTCAAAGCGGTAAGGAAGGTCAGTGATTTTAACTACATGGTAGAACTGCTAGGAAGGAGGCAGGGGCACAAACTGTAACATGTTAACATGATGAAACCTTACCATGATAGGGAGGCCCTGGTGCTAAGTATTTGCAGTACAAGGCAGGAGGAGTCTGAGGGGGATCTCTGGCTACAGGGAGACAGCCAGCCAAATCCCAAATTACTATGGCGAAGCCTAGGATTGCAGGCATATAATAGGACAGTGCAGCACTGTGCTGAGGTCAGCAATGCCAAGGCAGACGGAATCTCAAAACAGGGTATGGGGTAGTGTATTCCCAGATAGGCTCACCCTCTCAAGCAACATTTCTTAAGGGTCACTTGAAAAACTAGCTTGAAATTTTTTTTTGGGTGGGGGGTGTCACAAAAGGAAATATTGCCAGCCCAGCTTGCTGGAATTTTGTAAATAATTATATGTCATTTGTGAATATCAATATGATTCATATGCCTGTGCTACAAATATATCAGAAATGTATGTTATGTGTATATCAAACTTCTGGTTGAGAAGTGTGTGTAAAGCACTGAGCTTAAAGATGCATACATAGTATGCCCTACTGGAAAAGAACAGAAATATGTATGCATTATTGTAATTGTGTAAATGTATATAAACAGTGGAGCCTGGAACATAGAAGGTTAACTTGCAAAACTTCAGAAAAATGAATGAAATTAAATTATTTTTATAACTGAGCCATAACAGTTAGTTTCAATGCAGCAAGGAGACAGGACTTCTAAAGCTAAGGAACCTTCTGTATTGTATTGTAAGTGTTTTATTGTTTTATGTCTTCCAGCAGTTGCAAACATCTGAAGGCTATGTATTTTCACAAGGAGATGCTAAATGCTAGCAGTTTCTAGCAATTTTTGTTGACCCTGGGAACTGAAGTCAGGTGACAAAAAGTGATGTATTCCAGCAGTAATGTTTGATATTAATTTAAGAACTCTCTGACAGAGTAACTGCACAGTTTATATTTTGTCTTTGAACTGGCAGCATCCTTAGGAAACATCTACTCACCACATCAGTCTTGCTTTACTGTAAGTAAGTTAACTAGGGTACAGTAAATTCTTTTAGATTCGGTAAGGAATATAGTAAAGATTAGTTTAGATGTTTCTGTATTTATTTGAGACTGTCCTGCGATGTTGTTTTAAATATTTCCTGTGATTTTGAACTCTGATGTCACTGTGAAGACATTTATTATTGTCTTGTTCTTTTATTGTTTATTGTTAAATATATTTAGACCTATCTTTGTGGCTGATATTCATGAAACATATTTAAGCTCTGAGACTACTTGCATATTTATTTGGTGACACTGTGCAGACCACTCCTATTAGCTTTGCTCTTGGTCAATCTATCATTTGGATTAATAGTAACATTACACAGTAAGATTGGGACACCGTTTGTTAAGGGCCTTAAGGTAGCTGATAAGGGGTAGGGGTTCAGGTGTCAGTGATAACTACCTTATAGTCTAGACAGAAGGGTGCATAGCTAGTAAACATGTGTGTGTGTGTGTGTGTGTGTGTGTGTGTGTGTGTGTGTGTGTGTGTGTGTGTGTAAAACAAACCTGCAAGAGCGTGTGTGTCAGCTACTTGGGCAGGGACACGAAACACTGGTTGGACAGAGAGAGAGTGTTGGAGGACTTGCCTTGGAACCCTGGCTAAGGACTCAGCTCTATAGCTGTGCCAGTGTAGAGTCTTACTGGAGATCTGGAGAAAGAGGGAGAAATGAGCCCCAGACTGACTGTGGTCTCTGTGTGCTCTTAAGGGAAATTGCACTTTACTGTATGTGTGCTTGTCATTTTCCAAGTGTGTACGTCCTCCACTGTTGCCAGTGGTGAGGATTGAGGCTCCTTGTTTACTGCACCACTGCTCAGACATCACAATACTTACCATGACAAATCTATTCTAGGCAGGGTCAAGGCTCACCCTATCAGAGCTTTAGCTTCATTTATGGCTTTTTGGAAAGGGTTAGATTCTAGAAGTTTTCTAGAAGCTGCTACTTAGTCCTCCATACATACTTTTACAAAGCACTATAAACTTAATTCCTTCTCTAGGTCTATATCAAGCTTTACTTGAACCATTCTCCAGGTGGCTCCTGGACCCTTTTTCTTCCACCTCCCAGATATAATTAGTTATGGCATTTTACACATATAGCTAAGGCTACTGCAGCAGTGATCAATATGGAGAACATAGTACAGTCGTGTAAGATGAATTTACCATAACAGCAGATGTTAGAATGATCAGTGCTACAGTATCCACTCCATCTCTCCATCCCCATTATTTTTTGTTGTGTTTTTATGCTGATTGTGAACATTTATTTTTTGTTACTCCTAGCATTGCCCTTTCAGGGCTCAGCCTACCTACCTCTGCTGGTAGGAATGCTCTGAAGGACTCTGCACCCAAACTAATCTTTTAATCAGCTGAGCTTGAGCTGCGTGACAGTTTGGGGTGTGGAAGGTGTCCTGAAGCTTTGTAAGCTGGCCAGCTGTTATATCCTTAGCAGGATATAACTCATATAACTAAGGCTACTACATTCAAACATATGTTATGGTAAGTTCAACTTCCACAACTGTACTTTCTTTTAAACAAGTGTTTGTTTTAAGTTTACTTTTTGGTTTTAACCTTGGCTGAAGGTTACTTTGTTTTATTTGGTTACAAGGTATAATATATATAATGTATACAAATTGCAGATATTTGTCAGTAATTAATATGACTTGTTGAATAAATACATCAACATAATGTACAAGGTGATTAATACAGCTGTGAAACCATGTAGGAATGCCTGACATGTTTTAAAACATTCATTATTAATGAAATATTTTATACAGGACACAATATAATAATCTCACTGGTAGTTGTTTGTACTTGAAACTTGTAGTGGACTGTTTGTATTTTTCAGGCTTTTGTGAGTTCATTCATTGGAACTTAAATGTTTTCAGTTTTGCAGATTTGGCTAGCTTTATTGGAGGAATGAAAGAATTTTAACCTAGCACAAATTAATATTAGTAATGATCATAAAAGTAAGTGAGTTAAGCCATTATACTTCTTATTCTGTCTTTACTATGTATGTGTGTGCGTGTGTGTATATATATATATATATATATATATATATATATATATATATATATATATATCTATGGTTTACTATTAAAATGTCAAAGTTTAGAAAAAAAAAACGGTACTTAACAGCGAATTGTTTTGCCAAAAGTACACATAACCTAACAGCCCTAATGTCAAAAATCAGCTGTTAATGCCAAAAATGTCAACAATGACATTTTATGGCATTAACAACAATGCCATCCTTGCCGTAACTCCCTAACTCCTACACCTAACATCCCGTTTATGCAGGGGGGCAAGCCTGCCTACACCCCCCTGTGGGGGCTGTGCCCCCCACCCCCCCAACTAAATATTCCAACTCCGAGATCGCACTACAGTGAGGAAAGGGATGTATTTCCCTAGCTGCAATGTACCGCAATCCCTGTGCATAATCGAACATTATATTTGCGAATGCACAGTACATTCGCAAATATACCGTTTGATTATTTAGCTTGCACACATATGAACTATTCGAACATCTGTAGTTCGAATAGTTCATAAGTATACAATGCTACACCGATATTTCAATAGGAAACCATATATATACATATACGCACATATATATGAGTCTACTTTATTTCATTGAATTTACCCTGACCAAATTGCTGAAAACTCAAATTACCATATTGGGGGGTCAGGAAGTTGTAGCCCCTCACCTAGTTTGGTTTTATATATTTTACCGAAAGCTTCAAAACAATACATTTTAAACCATAGACATGCATACTTACAACACCAATGACTAACTCTTTCCAGAAGACAATACATACCCAAACTAAGTGGTGTCCAGATGTCCTCCAGACCCCCCAATGGGATGTCCGTTGCTTATTTTAAAACTGTCTCACTATGTTAAACCTATTTAACATAGCGAAACAGTAAAAAAAGCAATGGAGATCTTGCTTTTTCCGTTGCTTTTTTTTTAAAACCTGTCTCGCTATGTTAAATGGGTTTAGCATAGCGAGACAGCTTTAAAATAAGCAACAGAGATCTCCGTTGCTTATTTTAAAGTTGTCTCGCTATGTTAAACCCATTTAACATAGCGAGACAGTGTTTTAAAAGTAGAGTTATACTAATGGAAAAAAGAGTAAAGAGAAAGATATCAGGGGAAGCTCCAGAACCAAGGAGGAAAACAAGGAACTGAACTGCCTATTCTTTAATTTAACATCTAGGACTTTTTCTACCGACGAACAGTTCATCCTGAACAAAGGTTTATCGTTCATTCCCTCCAAGGGAAGTACGTTATCTGACACACTCATAGCCCTGCGTCTTTTTGCAAGAAAGTTATCTCTAAAGGTACTGTTTAAGGACAATTTAACTAATAATACTGATTTTGAGTACAACACTCAGTTATGTAAGAGGAAAAGTTGCTTTGTACCTTCAATGCCACACTTTGTCGAATGTTTTATGCGCTCTTGTGAGTGTGACATTTATTCATATTTTGAAGAGAAAAAACATAAGGGGATTTATGTAAACTTGAACCATGCACAAAAATGCTCTCTTGATCACCTTTCCAGTGATACGGAAATTGTCTTTAAACCAGC
The DNA here is from genome assembly GCF_019279795.1 of Protopterus annectens. Classification (NCBI taxonomy): domain Eukaryota; kingdom Metazoa; phylum Chordata; order Ceratodontiformes; family Protopteridae; genus Protopterus; species Protopterus annectens. The sequence continues at coordinate 732,193,157 of NC_056744.1, forward strand.
TGACAAGGGAGGGGGGGTTGTTGCCCTAGATACATGTCTTTACTTAGAACTAATGCATAATATGCTTAATAATGAAATGGCCTATAAGTTAATAGATAAATCAAAAATAGGGTCCATCGTTAGTTATGTACATGATACGATATACGACATGCTTATGACTAGATGCATAGACAAATCTTTGTATGATTTTTTAATCATAGATTCTCCCCTGATTCCTTTAATCAAGGGACTTCCTAAAATGCATAAAGATGAAGACCCTCCCTCATTACGTCCCATAGTGTCTGGCAAACACTGGGTCACAGAAAACGCTTCATTGTATGTACAATCTAAACTAGGTACTTTGGTGAATGCTGTCCCTACTATTTTAAAAAATACTTATGATCTTTTGTGTGACTTAGAACATGACTCAATAAGAAGTGATCTGAGTGAAGACACTTTAATGGTCACGCTGGACATTAAAAATCTGTTCACCAGCATCCCAAATGACTATGGTCTTGATGCTATAAGATCTCACCTTGTTGAACTTGGCACCATGGATAGTAATGAACAAATGACAATCTGTTGTCTACTTGATTTGGTCTTGAACAATAACATCTTCCTATTTGATAATAAGGTCTATGCCCAAACATGGGGAGTGGCTATGGGCACTCCCTGTGCTAATGCTTATGCCAATCTGGCTGTTTATCAATGGGAGAAAGATTTCATATTCAGTGATTATAGGTTCAAGAACGTTATTTTATACAGACGTTTTGTGGACGACATTTTGTTATTTTGGAATGGTGGTATGGATTTATTACATGAGTTTATATGCTATATGAATTCCACCACTTCGTTTTTTAGCTTTACATATGAGTTCTCCACTACTAATGTGAACTTTCTGGATATCACTATTATAAAGGAGATGGATAATAGTATAACCACCACTTTGTATAAGAAACCTTGCTGGAAAAACAGTATTTTGCATTATGACAGTTTACACCCATGTTATGTGTTTCGTAACATTGTGAAAGGACAAATGACCAGAATACTTAGACTCTGTAGCAATGAGCAGGATGCCATGAGATTAATAAAATGTCAGACAGAATATTTCATTGACAGGGGTTATCCGCCAGATATGATTAGCAGGATAACAAACACGCTACTTGAAACGCCTAAATGTAAAAGGAGGGAAGGCTATATCCATTATACAAGAGGGAATAAGAAGTGTTTGGCCTTTGGGATTAAATATACAAATGATGTAGAGCACATAATTAAGATTATTAAAAGTAATTGGAAGATGCTGCTTTTGGACCCGTTCTTGTCACAATTAATTGGGAAGGAGCCTACATTCAGGTTTAACAATTGTCTAAACCTTAAGAGGTTACTTTGTAAAGAAAGATTGGATGTTCAACCTGTTGATATTAGAGCGAATTATAAGACAGGCACTTATCCATGCAGAAAATGCTCCCTATGTAAGTATATTTCTACATCAAAAAATTTTGAAATTCCCGGCATAAGTATGGCCTTCAAACCTACCTTCTATGCCACTTGTGATACACGTAATGTTATCTACCTGGCAACTTGTAACCTATGTGATGCTTACTATGTAGGGATGACATCACGTAGATTTAAGGATCGTATTTACAATCATATATACGATATTAGGAAGAACAATCTTACCAATGCCCTAGCCATGCATTGTAACGACAGACCCCAGCACAATTTCAGTTTTCTAGTAATACAGGTAGTGAACCCCAATAGAAGGGAAGAAGACCACATAGGTACCCTCGAACTGTTTGAACTTAGATGGATACTGAGATTAAAGGCCCATGTAGAACCAGGACTTAATTCAACTGTTAGTATTCGTCCGGTTCTTTTGGGATCTTTATAAAATGTCTTGTATTTATTGATCTAATAAGTCTGACTATGGACTATCTATGTAAGTTTTAGGCTGTTACACGGTCTGTCTAGAGTATTCAAACTATAATTATAATCTATTATATGTTAGTTTTAATTGTCCATGCCATTATATATGACACAGGTTTCATTTTGTGCTGAGCCATATATATATTTTATGATATATATTCACAGTTTTTAATTTGTGGTTATGACTGTAAACTAAGGAGTATATGGCTGTACTCTAACTATATATATCCTTTCATGCGTTAACATCCCTGTCTTTATATGATGAAAAAATTAAAAACTCATCTAGATGGTATGACATTATGTAATTCTAGCTGCAGTGCTTATTGTTCGAACAGGAGCATGCAATACCAATTAGATGGTGGATGAATTCACATTTTGATTTATATTTTATTATCTTTAGTGTTAGCGTATTTATTATTCAGTTGCTCAACTGAGCACGGCTAACAAATGTTGACTCTGAGTTTTGATGTTTTATCAAATTCCAGCATTCAATGTTAAGGCATTTGACTAGTAGGCGTTTGCATGAGATGAATGCTCTTAATTTGATTCTATTTCTACATAAGTTTGTGTTGACTTATCGCTTGATTAAAATGTCATATAGTTTAGTGGATAACCTGCAGGCAAGTTTAAATAATGAAATACTTACTTGATCTACGATGTATTTATATATTTTTATCTGTGATGAAACTATATATTTCTATCTGTGATGAATTTGTATGTTCAAGATTTGATGCTGGATTATACAAGTGACTCCTATCTCTTTAACATGAGATTGCTTTGGTTTTAATTGCTTAATAATTGTTTTATTTGATTGATTAATTGATGATCCTTTTTGTATATAAAGGAATGGCTTTTATTGTTTAAATGTAACCTGATGAAGCGCACCTGAGTGTGCGTGAAAGCGCTCGTTTTTTCCATTAAACTGTATATTTTATTTTTCATGGTGGTTCCTTGCAGTTTATACATTTCTATTATTTTAAAACTGTCTCGCTATGTTAAACCCATTTAACATAGCGAAACAGTAAAAAAAGCAATGGAGATCTTGCTTTTTCCGTTGCTTTTTTTTAAAACCTGTCTCGCTATGTTAAATGGGTTTAGCATAGCGAGACAGCTTTAAAATAAGCAACAGAGATCTCCGTTGCTTATTTTAAAGTTGTCTCGCTATGTTAAACCCATTTAACACAGCGAGACAGTGTTTTAAAAGTAGAGTTATACTAATGGAAAAAAGTCCGGGAGACCGGACCTTTTTCCATTAGTATAACTCGATTTACAATGTGCACGCTGGCCAATCAGCGTGCACGTTTTGGGGGGGGGTCATGGTATAATAAAGGATAATCCAGGAACACTGGCATCACCCCCACATTCCTGGTTCTTAATCATCTAATACAAGGGCAAAAAACAGTTTAATAAATCTGAGGTCTACAGGATGAAGTTTGTTAACATCATATCCTTAACCCTCTGAACCATGCTGCCAGCTGTCATATGTACAGTAACCACTAAGAACTTTCTAATTTTGTGTGTCTTTTCCTACTACCAGACCACAGTTTGTGTACTGTTTAAACCAGTTGTTTGCATATTATTATGCAAAGGAATAGACTGCATGCTAAAGCAAAAACTGGATATGAGTTTCTGTGTTTTAGGTACCTTGTCACAGATATTATGGCTGGAGAGCTCCATAGTCTAAGCTAGACTTCCAGCTTCTACAACCGCAGACAAAGCATTTCACCTCATAAACATGCTTGTTTAAAATATTGTACACCATAGGTATTGTACTCCAAGACCTATTCTGCTCTGTTTTCACACTGTACACATGAACTCTTGGTTTCTTTTGCCCATTGTAAATACTCCATTGCAAAAGCAGAAAATTATTTACTCTGTGCGATTACATGTCCTTCAAAGCCAGTCACAGTGATATGTACACTGTGTAAACATTCCTCTATCAAGTGAAATTCCTGATATGCAGTCTCCTTCATTCTCTCTTTCTTTCTGTTTAAAAGTTCACCTTTGCTTTGTGGACACTGCATAATTACATCTCTTGGTAAAATAAATACATTTTAGGCTGTTGTATTTTACAGCCTTTTCTGAATTCACAGCTGGAAGGACTGAGTTAAAACATGGCAATCTAGTTTTTTATTCGCTTGGCTTGCACTATTTAGCTACACTGATTTAAATGTCAGTTACTATAGTTTTTACTTGAGAACAATATTCATTTTTCCATGTCTGTCAGCTCTTGATATTTTTAACTACAACAATAAGGGTGTGATTATTCCCTGTCACTTAAAAGTGATATAGAACTGGATCCATAAAATCATCAGATTTTGATTTGCTAGAAACCCACTGAAATGTATAGAATTAATTAAAAATTATCAGTTTAAAAACAACACTCATTGCAAAACAGAATATCTAAAGCATGAGATATACACAAAATGTAGCGGAATGTTTTTGAAAAGGCACTCTGCCAGGCATAATACCTAAACATGACACAAAAACTGTAACAAAATGTTTTTGGGTGGGGCTGTGCACCGTGTACCCTAAAGTGAGGGCATCACCCTCACATTCCCGGTTCTTAATTTACTTACTCAAAACTGATAGAGCCGCAGAATAGAAAATAAAAAAGTTTATGTTATGACAATTTGTCTTTTCTTTCTTCTCCAAGTAGCATGAGCTGAGTGTCAGTACTTTCACACACAACATATACAAAGCATACTCAACAAAGCAAGACATGTCAAACTTGGTCAACAACAATGTTACCGGTTACTAAAATAGGACCAGTTCAACAGCTCTTAGCAAAAAAGGACCAGGTCAATTGTGTTCTCAAAAGAAAATTAGCTGCTAGTTTAGCTTTCTGTGAGTACGAAACTATCTTTCTGCATCATGATACATCTGGCCAAGTCATTCAGAGTACAACAGGAATCATTTCCTCCTGACATGCAAACATACCCAATTTCCCTCTACCAAGCACACTTATGCATTAAGATTTCAACTGGAAACAAATTCTTCTGTTTTTGCTTTGTTGCCTTCATAACGAAAAGCAGTAGTAATCCTAGAGGCAATCAAAGCATAAGAGGAAAAAGGCTGGGACAGTACAAGGGACAAAACTAAAATCTAGCACACATATGGAAGACAGAAGGATATTCAAGTTTCTCTTTTGCTGCAGGATATACATCTGCACTTCTCTGTCCCAGTGTTTTTGACCTCAGAAAAAAAAATATGTTGCAACACAAGACTTCTAAATAAAAGGGATTTGATATACACTGTGTTCATTTCTCTCACTAGCTGAACAACTCTTGGTCATTCAGAATTTAGATGGAAAAATTTTGCGGTGTAGTAGTTATGTGCCAGACATTTTGCATCTATTTTCAGTGAATACTAAGGAAAAACTACCCTTTTGACCAGTTTTTGGAGAAAGGATGTTTCTTCTCCTCTTCCTCCTAGATTAATTAGTTATTATGCTTGTGACATAATTGCCCTTAGTGATTACCACATCCAGTAATTATTGTGTTTATGATGTACATGCAGTTTACAGTCTTATATCTGCCAGCGGTTTCTTAAAGTGAATACACTAAGAAGACTAAAAGTTTCATCATCATATCTGGTATAAAAGATTAAAATCTCTAGAGAAAAACTCTAAGAGCAAGGAATCTCCTCAACATACAATGGTTTCCATAACTGAGAGGTGGTGTGGATATAGAGAGAGAGAATTTAAAAGAAAACACTAATATCCACTCACAGAAAGAGGCAGGTTTAAGTAATACAAAAGTAGGTAAGCCATTTAAAAGTTCCACAGTGTTTCTGCTTCTATGGCTTCCAAATAAGGGTTTTTAAAGCTTATCTCAAAGTACCCAAAATGATTCATCACCACAACTGCATCAGCCAGTTATAGTGGGGCCAGTATTGGTAGCAAAATCAAATCCCGATAGAATAATACAAGTACAGGAATTCCAACAAGCTGGCCCACAATGCATAATTGTAGAGAAATGCAAAACTACATTTTCTGAAACAGGAATCCTCAACAGCTGTACTAATTGCATTGCAGCATATACAAAATACAAATTTTTGGAGAAAATATTTTAAGGTGGTCCAAGAACCCAACTTGCCCAAACAATAAGTATACCTAATTCCTACATTTTGATCTGAGACAAGGACTCCTTTACCAGTATCAACGTAATATCTTTATGTAGTGTCAGTGGTTCAGTAGGTGGCATACTTGTCTTTTTTGCTGGAAGATTAGAAGGCTGTGGGTTTTATTCTCATAGCAGTTACTTGGATTACTTTTCCAGAATTGACACTGAAGTGCAGAATAGGTAGGTGGGGGAAGGAGGAATAGGTAGGTGGGGGAAGGAGGATTCCATCTGCCTGAGATGGTAGATCAGGTGAATGTAAAAAATTCCAAGGCACGTCTTGAAAAAAAGAGTAAGGACAGCTCTGTATATATACATGTTATTTACATATATAGCTCTGTATATATACACATTATTTACATATATAGCTCTGTATATATACACGTTATTTACATATATAGCTCTGTATACATACACGTTATTTACATATATTTGCAAACCCATATCCATCCTACTTGCATAATTTTTTTAGAATATCTTCATCAATAATACCATACAATTTTAGTACATACTTTTCGCACTCCAGTTTCCTTAATTTTCAAATATCATCCCCAATGCTTTTTCCACAACCATTTCTTATTTTTCCCAATACATTTTTGGCCCTTCTATTGTTGTCATTCCTTACTTTTTATAGTTACCATATAATCTCACTTCCTTATTAATTTCCTTGAAACCTTCAAAACTACATATATTTTAAACTTTTACCAGAAAGACATTCATTATTCATCCTGAAAAAGCAATGTCTTGCACTTTTCTCTACCTTGCAATCATAACACATTATTTCTTCTATTACTTTATATTTCATATTTTCCTAAGCAGAACGCCTGTTTAACAAAATTCTCTACAAAATGTCCCCAGCATCAAATCTTCAGACCATTTCATTATTTGCTTTATCACTTTTCTGTCACCATCTTCTGATAAATCACTCCATGGATACACAGTAAAAAACTGTTGCATAACTTTTTGCATATCACTTGCTCATTTTCTCACTATATTTACCAATTTTTAATTTCCATAACTTTGCTCTACATATTCCTTTCTTTCCATAATCTCTTTTTCAGTCATTCATTTCCTTTTTACTTGTTTCCATATCTTTTCATATCAGTCATGTAATGATTTTCAGTTGTTACAGTATATACAAATATGACAGACAGGAAAATGTTTTATTTAATATTTTTATTGTTACGATAGGAGAAATTAACTACAATTAAACTATATTTTCTTTCATAAGATTTTCTGTGTCTTCTTCACTATTATTTTCAGTATTTTCATATGTCCCTTTTCTCCATATTGTGTACATGATTTTAAGAATCCTATAGTAAACATTTTTTATCTCCACACAAAGAGGCCTTTTGCTGGCTTGTATATCTCACAAATCCCCTCTTTTCGTTAACATTTATTGCATCTTGAACATGCTGCACCCTTCCTTCTGACATAGTTAATGTTACTAACACTTTCCACTCCCCCTGTCCACACATTCCTTTCATCAAGTACCATTTTATGTTATGCACTTCTTTACAAACAGGTAAGAAAAAAAGATTTCAACTTAACAATGTCAGTATCAGCAGTTATGAACTGTACATGTATTTTCATTTTAAGTTGCAGTCTAAATTTCAAATAAAAATTATACCTATCTTTATATCTACATATATAGATAGATATTTATATCTATCAATCAATCTATATATAAATATATAGAGAGTTCCATAGTACTGTCTCTTGATTCTTTCTAACCTCAGACATGATTTTTATAATGAACCAAAAGATTCAGAAGTGACTCCACAGAAATCCCTAGTTCCCAATGTATTAATACTCTTATGTCTCTGTACTAAATCCCAAAGGCAAAATTATATTGACTAAAACATCATGGTCTGAATTCATAAATGTACTGTAAAGTGTATATGTCTGTGTACACATTGGGGTACCTTTCTGGTATTCAGAAAGCATCTTTACACGATGCTGCACAATCATCCAGCATGAAGACGTGCAGCACCATGAAAAGGCTGACCTTGTGACAATGTTGAATGCTAATGACACTTTCTGGGAGAAGAGGCATATGCTAATTAGTCTTCTCTCTGGAATCACTTCCAGGAAGGTGTCTACATAGCCAAGCAGTTCAGGAAATTTCTCAGCCATGTAGATCAGCACGGCTATGCTTAACAGGTCATGGTAGCGAACAAGGCCGAAAGAACATAAACATGGTGGAGGGAGCCAATACCATAGCAAGGGTGGGGTGGAGGGGGTAACTGCCATGGGTGCAAAGTGTTAGTGGGCTTGCACTTAACCTTTTTTCTGTACTGAAATGCTAGTTCAGAAAAGCACGAATTTGGTGGTTTTTTTTGGCTCCTCACTGGATGTGTAAAGCAGGATGGCATACCATTTTGAATAAAAAAGAATCAAGTTGGATTGTTAGGCTAGGTGCTTTGTTTAAGCCTGGCCTTAATAAGCTTAGCTAATTTTGGTATGAACCAATAGGAAGATGACTCTCATTATGTGTTTTATTATTTAAATGAATCATGTTTTTTGTGTGTTACAGCACTGAATAAGGCATTACTATTGCCGAAACCAGTTTGCACGTATTTCTGAAGTTGCCACAATAAAGGATGAAGCCGTGCTAGTGCAGCAGTAGCATTGTTGCCTCACAGCAAGAGGTTCTCCAGTTCGATTCTCGGCTGGAACGCCTTCTGTGTGGAGTCTGCATGTCCTCCCCGTGTTCAAGTGGCCTTCGAAAGAGATGCATGAATGGGCGTGCCTTCGTTGAAGGTTGGGCATCGAGCAGGCACCTCGGTATTGTAAAAATCTTCTGCCAATCATTAGCGGACTGGAGTTCCACTGTGGCGACCCCTAACTGGGAAAAGCCAAAAGAATAACATATTCTTCTAACCTCCTAGGTGCTGGACAATTCTTTTGTACAGTATTCAGTTGATATAGTCCGTGCACCTTTTCGTACTTGCATCTAACTTGTGCTTTTCATTTGAAGTAAAATAATACCACATTATAGGAAAACCCATACGGTCATTTTTATAATTTTCTAAAGGCATTTTTAAACGTTTTCCTTGATGTTTAGTATTTGTCCTAAACTATCACTGATGTTATGTCTTTGCTCTGCAATTATTTTTGGCTGTGTCCAGAATTATTGTGATGAGAGGTTGGGGGACAGGGCCTGTGAGAATGTTGTAGAATGTTTGTCTGATATTTTTGGTTTGTCCCTTGCAAAAATGTGGCTCTGTAGCACAACATTGAGGAATGAAGATACTAAAAAATGGACCCCATATTCTTCACATAATACACAGTATATTTCCTGATTTTATGCTTTTGCCCAGAGTTCTTGTGCTAAGAAGTGATGGTGGTGTGTTGTAAAAATGTCAGTGTCCAGATGTTTGCCTGATATTGTCCTTCATAAATGAGGTTTTCTATCAAATCCCTGATTTTACACCTCTGTATTCCAATAATTTTGGTTTCATTCAGAATTCTGTGCTAAGAGATTGAGAGGTAGTGAAAAAGGCATGTAAAAAATATTGTACAGGTTATGTGGGTGCTTGTCATTGTGTTACTGCATTCCTGAATTTTGGCTGGTTTATGTGATGAAAGTGAGAATAGTCTTTTTTTTTTGCACCATAATTTGTTACTATTTGCTCATAGTTTGGTGTGTTCCCCTTAAAACTTGTAGATTTCTACCTAACCTGTCTTCCGTATTTTAGTTACCAGTTCCATACAGCTTGTAATAGCAATATTTTAAGACTTTTTGGGCCTCTTTTATGTTTGGGGGGGTGAAAGGGGGAGAATTTTGTAGAACACTGTTGGCTGATAATAATAAAAGAGAGTGAATGATAGTATGTGTGCTCTTACACTGACGTCATTGGTGTGGAGATGCCAAGAGAGGTCACATGGCCATGTGCTTTATAATAAAGGAGAAAGCGAGGGTTGTTCCCCTCTTCCATTTTTAACCAGATTGATTGCCTTCACGTGTGTTTATTTTTCCTCTGTAATGTATGTCTAACCCAACTTTTTTACCCTTAAGACAATACCGCCAATAGGTTATGAACCCAGGAGGGAAGTAGGAAGCCGATGGCATAGACTATATTTCGACGGAGATGAGAAGAATTACGAGTTGTGGGAGCCAAAGTTTCAGGGACACCTGCGTTTGCTAGGGCTGAAGGATGTCATTTTGTGAAATGTGCAGCAGGATGCAGAGGATGACGAGAATGAGGAGGAAGGCGACAGCGATGCTGAGAAAAATGAGGAGGCATATGCAGAACTAATACAGTTCTTAGACGACTAAAGTTTGTCCCTCGTTATGAGAGAAGCCACAGATGATGGTAGAGAAATGCTCCAGATCCTGAGAGACCATTATGCTGGGAAAGGGAAGCCATGGGTAATTAGCCTATACACCGAATTAACAAGCCTCCAGAAGGCCACCAGTGAAAGTGTCACAGACTATATTATTAGGGCTGAGACGGCCATTACAGCACTTAGAAATGCTGGGAAGAAGCTCAGTGATGGATTACTAATTGCGATGATTCTGAAAGGGTTGCCTGAAACCTTTAAACCATTTGCAGTACACATCATGCAAGATGATGATAAGCTGAGCTTAGGTGAGTTCAAAACAAGGTTGAGAAGCTATGAACATACCGAGAAATGTAATGCCAATGTAAGGAATGATAATGTGAGGAAAGTAAGTGGCCTTGGGGAAAGAGCAAAAGCAGAGATTATACACTATAGCTGTAACCAAAAGGGACACAAGGCATGAGAATGCCAGAGAGAATATAAAGGCCAGAGACAGTGGTGTAGTTTGTGTAAAAACTCTAGCCACAGGGGCAGTAACTGTAGACGAAAGAAGAAAGACAATGTGAAACAAACAACTGATGCGAATGATCACACATTTGTCTTCAGAATAAATGAGCATCAAATTCGTGAATTAAAACAGAAGGGATTAATGGTGGACACTGGTGCCACTTCACACATAATTAACGACCTGAAAAAGTTTAAATACTTTGATGCAACTTTCCAACCAGAGGAAAACATTGTGGAATTAGCTGATGGAATGAGAATCTGTGGGGCCGCACAGAAGAGAGGTAATGCAGAGGTATGGCTGCTAGACACAGAGGGGCACAAAGTAAAGGTGATGATGACTCAGGCGCTGTATATCCCGACGTATCCACAAAGCATTTTTTTCTGTTAAGGCATCAACGTCCAAAGGGGCCTCAATCAACTTTAAACAAGGCTGGGACCAGCTCATCTATAAAAATGGCACCAGGTTTGACATAATTGAGTGTGATAGACTCTATTATTTAGACAGATATGATGAAGAAAACGATAGTGAGACACATAATGATGCATCTCAGAGCTGTCATGACATTCAAGCATGGCATAAAATGCTTGTTCACTGCAATTTCGAAGATGTGTCAAATTTAGAAAAAGTGGTAAAAGGAATGAAAATTAAAGGTAAAGTTGAGAGACCTAACCTAGATTGTGAAACCTGTACGCAAGAGAAATTTGTACAGAGCAGAAACAGAGAACCAGATGCAAGAGCAAAAGTTGTGTTTGAACTAGTTCATACTGATTTGGCAGGCCCAATTGAGCCAGTAGCAAAATATGGCTTTAAGTACACTTTAGCATTTACTGATGACTATTCAGGTTTAATATTTGTCTACTTTCTGAAAGCCAAGAGTGATACAGTCAAGGCGACTGAAAAGTTTATTGCAAATTCAGCCCATTATGGGAAGGTAAAGTGTATCAGATCAGATAATGACACTGAGTTCATGTCAAAAGACTTTCAGTCATTCATCATCTTCTTTCGGCTGTTCCCGTTAGGGGTCGCCACAGCAGTTCACCTGTTTCCATTTCTTCCTGTCCTCTGCACCTTGCTCTGTCACACCAACCACCTGCATGTCCTCTCTCACCACATCCATAAACCTTATCTTAGGCCTTCCTCTTTTCCTGTTACCTGGTAGCTTCATCCTTATCATCTTTTTGCCAATATACTCAGCATCCCTCCTCAGCACATGTCCAAACCAACGTAATCTTGCCTCTCTGGCTTTGTCTCCAAACCTTCCAACCTGGGCTGACCCTCTAATATACTTATTCCTAATCCTGTCCACCCTTGTCACACCCAGCGCAAATATTAACATCTTTAACTCTCCCACATCCAGCTCTAACTCCTGCCTTTTTGTCAATGCCACTGTCTCCAACCCATATAACATAGCTGGTCTCACTACCCTCTTGTAGACCTTCCCTTTCACTCTTACTGGTACTCGTCTGTCACAAATCACTCCTGACACTCTTCTCCACCCACTCCATCCTGCCTATACTCTCTTCTTCACCTCTCTTCCACACTCACCGTTACTCTGAAATATTGACCCCAAGTATTTAGACTCATCCACCTTTGCCTCCTCTACTCCTTGCATCCTCACCATTCCTCTATCCTCTCTCTCATTCACACACATATATTCTGTCTTATTCCTGCTGACCTTCATTCCTCTTCTCTCTAGAGCATATCTCCATCTCTTCAGGGTCTCTTCCACCTGTTCCCTACTCTCACTACAGATCACAATGTCATCTGCAAACATCATAGTCCATGGGGACTCCTGTCTGATCTTGTCTGTCAACCTGTCCATCACCATTGCAAATAAGAAAGGGCTCAGAGCTCCTTAAACGCATCCATCACTCCCACCGCAGACCTCACCGCTGTCACACTACCCTCGTACATATCCTGTATTACTCTGTCATATGCTTTCCCTAAGTCTAGAAAAACACAATGCAACTCCTTCTGACATTCTCTGTACTTCTCCATTAACACTCTCAGAGCAAAGATCGCATATGTAGTGCTCTTTCCCGGCATGAAACCATACTGCTGATCACTAATCATCACGTCCCTTCTTAACCTTACTTCCACTACTCTTTCCCATAACTTCATGCTGTGACTGATCAATTTAATCCCTCTGTAGTTACTACAGCTCTGCACATCACCCTTATTCTTAAACATCGGTACCAAAACACTTTTTCTCCATTCCTCAGGCATCCTCTCACTTTCCAAGATTTCATTAAACAATCTGGTTAAAAACTCCACTGCCATTTCACCTAAACACCACCATGCTTCCACAGGTATGTCATCTGGGCCAACAGCCTTTCCATTCTTCATTCTCTTCATAGCTATCCTTACTTCCTCCTTGCTAATCCATTGTACTTCATGATTCACTATCCCTACATCATCCAACCTTCTCTCCCTCTCAATGTCTTCATTCATCAACCCCTCAGTCACTATTGAGTAAAAATGTTATAAGACACAAAACATCCGCACCTTACTCACCCCATCAGAATGGAACAGCAGAGAGAAACTGGAGAACACTGTTCGAAATGGCAAGGTGTATGTTGATAGAGAGTGACTTACCTAAAGAGTTGTGGACATATGCAGTAATGACTGCTGCTTTTATTCGCAACAGATGTTATAACAGGCGTGTAGGGCAGACCCCATTCTTCATGCTAACAGGGAAGAAACATGATCTTTCAAGGATGAGAGAATTTGGATCAGTATGTTATGCATACAGACAAGATAAAAAGAAGTTAGACCCAAGATGTGATAGGGGGATTTTTGTCAGATATGATAAAAACAGCCCATCATATCTGGTCTATTATCCTGACACAGGAAGGGTCCTTAGACACAGTTTAGTCAAGTTCTTTACTAAGAATGTAGCTGAATGACAGATTCAGACAGACCCAGAAGTGATGGATGAAGATCTTAATACCAGAAAAAGTATGCATGTTAAGTCAGAATCAAAAGTTGATAGTCAAATCACAAAAGAAATACAAGTGAATCACACTGAATCTATAATGAATGAAAGAGACACGAAAATAAGGCAGGATACACACTACTCTAAAAGAGAGAGAAAACCACCTGCATACTTGAAGGACTATGAGTGTAAAGTTGAAAACTATGATTATGTGACAGTTAATGGTGACTATTGTTACCGATTAATATGCAACACACTGTAGAGCTTTAAAGAAGCCATGACTTTGTCTAACTCAGAAAAGTGGGTCAAAGCTATGAAGAAGGAACTTAAGTCTTTAAAGGAAAACAACAGATTTACACTCACCACACTGCCAGAAGATAAAAATGCAGTGTGGGGTAGGTGGGTTTTCACTGCAAAAGACAATGCAGATAATACTGAGACTTACAAAGCTGGATATGTAGCTAAAGGCTACAGTCAAGTCGCAGGTATAGATTATAATGAAACATTTGCACCAACTGTGAGTATGACATCTGTATGAAGTCTAATGCAGATGGCAACTCAGTATGATTTAAAATTGTACCAGATGGATGGACAAACGGCCTATTTACATGCTCCTATTGACTGTGAGGTGTATATGGAGCAACCTGAAGGTTTTGAAAAGAAATCAAATAATGATGAAAAATTGTTTTGTAAACTGAATAAGTCATTATATAGACTGAAACAATCAGGGCGTAACTGGAACAAAATGTTGCATAATTATCTCTGTGAAAATAGTTTTATCCAAAATCCCGCAGACCACTGTGTGTACACTAGACAAGCTGAAAATGAGAAAACACTCCTAATTATATGGGTTGATGATCTCATTATAGCAGCTAGTGACAATGAATCACTAAACAATGTAAAAGAAATGCTCAAAGCTAAATTTAAAATGAAAGATCTGGGAAAGCTAAAGCATTTTCTAGGCATTGACTTTACCCAGAACAGTGGTGAAGCAAAGGTGAACCAAAAGAGGTACATCACAAAAATTCTTGAGAAATTTAGTATGTCTAACTGTAAAGTAAGAAGTACCCCTTCTGAACAAAAAACAAACTTTGAATGTGACAGTGAATCTACAGATCCAAGAAAATATCATGAGCTTGTGAGTAGTTTGATATATGTTATGACAAGCACGAGACCTGATCTTAGCTGGATTGTAAGTAAACTTTCACAATATTTGTCACAACCGAGTGAATCTCATTTAACAATAGCCAAACATGTGTTAAGCTACTTAAAAGGTACATTGCACAGAGAGCTGTGCTACAAGAAAAGTGAAGAGAAACTTCAGCTTATAGCATACAGTGGTGCAGATTGGGCAACAGATCAAAGCGATAGACATAGTACAACAGGTTATTGCTTTAACCTTAACAGAGACGGGCCTATTATTTCATGGAAATCAAAGAAGCAACAAATGGTGGCTTTATCTACATGTGAGGCAGAGTACATGGCATTAGCAGCAACAACACAGGAGATTTTGTACCTTGTGCAGCTGTTGAGTGGAATGGATGGAGAGTGCAAGTATGTGCCAGTAACAATATTTGAGGACAATCAAGGAACAATCACTTTGTTGAAGAATCCAGTAAGCCGACAGATGTAAACATGTTGACATTAAGTATCATTTTGTCAGGTCATCATTTAATAATGACAAAATAAATATTGAATATTGCCTGACAACGGACATGGTTGCAGATGTCTTTACTAAACCTGCTACAAGATCAAAGACTGAAAAGTTCATGTATTACGTATTTAGAATGTGAAGGAACAGTTATCCAAAAATATGTTCTTAAAATGTATTTGTATACAGCATAAGAGCAATTGGGGGTGTTGACTGATAATAATAAAAGAGAGTGAATGATCGCATGTTTGCACTTACACTGACGTTGTTGGTGTGGAGAGGTCAAGAGAGGTCATGTGACCATGTGCTTTATAATAAAGGAGGAAGCGAGGAATGTTCCCCTCTTCCATTTTTAACCAGATTGATTGCCTTCACGTGTGTTTATTTTTCCTCTGTAATGTATGTCTAACCCGACTTTCTTACCCTTAAGATGATACTGCCAACAAATACCCTGAGGTTCATCTTCGATGTTTGGTGTTTGACTTAAAACTCTGTGATTTTGGCCTTTATCATTGAATTCTTTTCACTACTAGTCACAATCTGAGCAGCCAAGTGCTCCGTATTGTGAGGAACATTCCACATTTGTGATCAATTTAGCCCAGTGTTCAGCTGTTCCATGTTGAACAGTGGTGGCTCTGCTTTGCAATTTTTGACTGGCTTATATACCGCAATTACAGCCAGTTGGCATCACGGTATATAAGCCAATCAAGTAAATGTTCCTGAGGCTAAGAGAGCCAATAGGAGAAATAAATGTGGCCAATTGTGTGCTGCTGCTAGTTTTAGTAGATATATAGTTACATCACTAGAGTAAAATTTATACGGTCATCCATGTGTTTATAATATGCTGTCACTTATTCACTTTACTGCTGCATGCTTATGTTTCATTGCAGCTTGTGTTGACTTCTACTATTGCTGTATATTTATTTAACTTCACAAGGGTTTTATAATCACTAGAACATATATAATGTTGCAGATTCATAGATAAGTCTGTTGAACAATGAAACTCTTTATTATTGTTTTCTTCTTTATAATTAGTATGCATATGCTTCCTTGTTAATGCCACAAATTACAATAGCAACTGCTGTTGAGTCAGAACTCTCTCATGACAATGGAGTAAAGAATGTACTTAGGGAGAAGGTTCTTACAGAACTGTATTGCAGTTAGGGTTGCCCCCTTTCGTTGTGGCTAAAACTTGAGTAAAGCCACACCCCTCACATCACCAGCAACCTCACCCACTCCACCCCTCTCCCGCCCATATTCTGCCCATTTTGTGACGTCACAATGACATCACATGCCGGGGAACACTCTCTTTTTCTGTTCCTGATGCCTGTTTTCGGCTGAGTTAATATGCTTTTCTGTGAAAACCATAGTAAATCAGCAAATTTACAAACATTGATAGTCTGTTTCCTTTTTTGAAACAGAATACCGGAGTTTGTACAGTGTATTTCAGACTACAGGAGAAATAGTTTGATTTCTGGATAGTCCGGAAAAAAAAATGGAGGAGTGGCAACCTTAATTGCAGTATGTAAATATTTTGTGCTTATGGCAAGGTGAACATTGTATACTGTCTTTCTTCTAGCAAGGCTAGTAGTATAATGCTTTTTAAAGAATCCTCCACTGTTTATGTATATTTCTATTTTGGTATACTTTCTGAGCCTTTGCCCTCTTCAGGTATTATCTACAAGTGTTGTTAGCTCAGCCTTTCACCTATTCAGCTGACCTGCTACTCCCAATATTAAAGTGCTATTATATCAACCTTTCACCTGTTTTTCTGACTGGCCCTTTAGGTAACGTTTCTGCCTTTCCCCAGCCCGTTTCTAGCTTTAATGTGTTTTCATGCCAGACTGCTGTCTCTCATTGCTGTTTGGTTTGTTTGATGTGTCAAAGTCTTCTGTTTGTGTCCTTCTCTGCCTCCCTTTTGATTTGTTTACATTCCTTAATATCTGTTTTGCATTGATTTCTTCAATCTACCTACTGCACACCCTGTAATCTAGACTCTGAGCCCCTTTGCAAGTTGCTTTCTATGATCCTTCTGTTCTTCTCTTGATATCCTTCTAATCTGTTTCCAGTATGTGTTTCCCACCTTTGCTGCATTTTTATTGCAGTTTTTGTCTAGCCATCAAGTTAATTGTGTTATGATTCCTAACTTGCTATGCAGATAATGTTAAGGTATGCTGTCATTTTGTGTCACTGTGCATTTTATCAGTGGTTTCTGCTGAATTAGTTTTATTTATTGACATGTGCCTCTTATTGCATTTTACAAATGTACACATTCACTGACTTAATATTTCTGTCAGAAAGCCCACTTGAACCAGATCCCATGGAAATGGTGTGTTTTCATGCAGTGCAAAAATAGGGGGTTTCACATTTTGTCTGTTTGTCACATGTTGCTTGAGTCTGTGTTCCACACTGGCCTCTTAAGGGGTTGAGACCTATGGTCACAATCATTCTTCAGTCTTTCTGCCTGCAGTGCAATAGAAACTGATGGAAACAAAAGTCATTATGAGATATGGGTGTGTATCATTTTTTAATACACTTCACTTATGACTATTGCCTTCATTACAGTTCTTTTTGCCTACTGCTCACTGTTACTCTGCAGTTTTTCTGCCTGTGGTAAAATAGTAACGGATGTCAACTTCTTCTTCTTTCGGCTTTTTCCTGGTTAGGGGTCGCCACAGCGGATCATCTGTCCGCTCATGATTGGCAGTGGAGTTTTATGATGTCGAGTTGCCAGCCCGGCGCCCAGCCTTCCACAGAAAGCACACACATGCACACACTCACATCTAGGGCCAATTTAGAGTGTCCAGTTCACCTACTGCATGTCTTTGGGATGTGGGAGGAAACCGGAGCACCCGGAGGAAACCCACATGACCACAGGGAGGACATGCAGACTCCACACAGAAGGCACCCCAGCCGAGAATTGAACCAGAGAACCTCTTGCTGTGAGGCAGCAATGCTAACCGCTGCACTACAGTGGCCGCTGTCGACAAAACAGAAATTTTGTAATGCATTTCAGTGGTGCCTATTGTACAGTTTGTCCTTATGAACAATGTTCAGTATCGACTGCCCTTTATTTTGTGCCTGCAGCCATACTAACTTGACTTTTTGGAAGCTAATCCATTTTCTGGTTTATGATCTACCTGCACTACAGTTCTTTTGCCTACTGGTCTTTGTTTCTCTTTAGATTTTATGACTACAGTGCGAGATGGCATTGACTGGTCACTTTTTTAATTGGGTGTGCATTGCGCCATGGATTGCATAGCTCTTATTTGACTTACTGTGATAGCTTCTGTCTTTCTGCTTAAACTGAATGCATTTTATTGGTGGTCAGGCCTTAGCACTGCAGTCATCACATGGGCCATTGAAATAAAAAAGTCAGTCCGATGACATCAAATAATTTACATTTTGTAAAACTCCTCTTTAATATGGAGATGTAGTATTAGAGGGGATGGTAATGCTGCCTTGTTACAGACCATATATTTGGGGTTATTTCCTTTTATTATGATTGTGTGTAGGGGTACTAGTGCAATATGGTAGAGGATGCTGGGAAGATAATGTAGAAAAGTGAGGTATATTTAGTGACTATATGTAGACAGAGGAGTCAAGTGTCACATGTAGCATGTTAAGAGGATAGGTTGTAGGTTTGCAGCTTAACTTTCCAGTTAAGACACTTATTGCTTACACTGGTTGTCTAGGCTGGAGATTGTATCCCCCATTTTGTGGTATGGGGCACCTCAAAGTTGAGGATCTGCTCAGTGGGTCCATCAAGCAAATCTGATGGATAGCATTCTACTATTGTCATATGGGACTTTTGTCTGTGTAATGCTAATTTTCATGGATGGAATCTGGAAAATATCATCACCCTTAAAATAAGTGTTCAGAATGCTAATCTCTTTGTCAAAGTTTCATTTGACATTATGTAGCCCCAGATAGGTCAAGTAAAGTGGTGTTGTAGCATGTACCTGAAGTAGAGTGCTTTTTACTAATATTATGACAATAGGACCAGGTATCTGAATGTGTGGTAATTCTGCTTTACTTCCATTCCCAGTTAGAAATGGTGTACTTATTTGTCAAGAACATTAAAAAAGAAAGCTTCAGCAGCAAAGGAATGAGGATGCAAAGAAACAGGAGGGCTCCACTACGACATTCTTCTGTGGGTCATTCAAGAAGGGAGATTCAGTGAAAAGTCTTCATGCAATACAAGTCATTCTACAATAAAACCTGCCCACTGTGATCCCACTATCCTTCCCATAGAAAGTGTCCACTCTGTTGCAGCTGCACCACAGGCTGCCTCCTGTGAAACTATGGCCATTACCACAGAAGAAATTATGTCAACATGTGAGGATTCAACCTTAGAGGTGCTGCCAGGATCAATAGAGTTTGATACGGAAATGGCCCATACTTCTGTAGTGACAACAGATGTGGCTTGTGACTTGCAGGGAGTATCCCTTGAGGATCTAAGAAATTGGCCAGACCTGATATGGGATGAATTTGGGGTAGCTGCCAAGCATGGACCTGTGTAAGTGATGCTTTCACAGTCCCCAGTCAATGAACAGAAAAGACTTATGTCAGAAAACTATTTTTATATGCTGCCTAATTGGGAGAGATCAAAACACACCTGGCTGACATATTCTGCGTAAAAAGATGCACTTATTTGCTTTGCATGCAAATTATTTAGACATTCTAACCACCTTTTCTGGTCAGGTGGTTACAGAACATGGGGAGCTATGTCCAAAGCTTTACACAGCCATGACCAAGCACCAAAGTATGCAGCATGCATTCTCAAGTGGAAGGAACTGGACAATAGACTAAAGAGTAGGCAGACAACGGATGATATGAGACAAGCAGTGGTTGAAAAAGAGAACTTATTGGTGTGGTGTGTTAGAACACATTATAGCTATTGTACAACATAGAACATGGCATTCCATAATATGAGTGATACCGTGTGCACCCATGGTAATTACAATTTCTTTGTTCAATTACTACTTTTGTCTCAGTTTGATTCCATCATAGTTGAACATTTGTGATGTATTACAGAAAACAAACATAAGCACATAAGGTCCAAGTTTATAAAAAACATATTAAAAGGATATAAAACCCTTATGAATAGGAATCCCAACATAAAAGCTTGGCCATTCTTGCTATATCCTATTGCATGCACACAAAATAACATTAAAATGTTTGATATAGATATAATTGAAGCATGAACTGACTTATTGGCATCAGTTACCAGACACTGGAAAAGTTTTAACAATGGAACAAATAAGAAACAAATTTGATTTAGGAAAGGCTCTATGGTTAAGCATACAGGATATAAGACAGTACATCTTAAATAGAATAGAGACAATGCAAGTAACAATCAGACAAAATATACCTAAATGTATAGAACACTTGGTCTTTTTAACAGCATAAGCTGTTCATGGAAACAGTTACTTATCAAACATCTATAAAATAAGAAAATGAAATTATATCATATAGAGAATCTTTGAGACTATGATAAAACAATAAATAATCAAATGCCAAATGACAATGACAAGAAATTAATACTCTGCAACATCATCAACTGGACATTAATGACTGTCAAGGACAAGGACATGACGATGGCAGCAGTATGAAAGGGAAATGAGCTGGAGTGTTGGTCCAGATAAAATAGATTAATTCAAGGGCTTTTCTATGTGCCATGCGCCTGCCATAATTTAAATCTTATAGTTAGTTATGGAGTATATTCATCACTACAAGCAGTGTCTTTCTTTGGATGTCTGCAGAACATTTACATACTCTTTTCAGGATCAAGTAGCCAATGGCAGATCTTGAAATGACACATTTATTTATTTATTTGCATTTGTTTACCGGGATAGTCCACTGGGCCAAGGTGAGCCCATTTTCAGTGGAGGCCCAAGGAGAAAAGTTCCAGACATAGTACAATTAATACATAGTCCGTAAATAGAATAATATGGCAACATGTTATACATATACTATAAAGTAATATTGTAGCACATTGTACATATACTATAAAGTAATATGGTAACACATTGTACATATACTATAAAGCAATACATTACATGTGAGCAGCATAGCAATGCATTAAATATGAATAGCATAGTACATTCTAATACAGCAATATACAGTAAACAGTCCTGTCAGAGCAGCATACAATAGGCCAATACTAGACCAGTCATTAGAGAGTTAGATCATGACTCATAGCAATATGTTTGGCAGTTGGTGATAGGAAGAGGTAGGTGAGAAATCTAAGTAAGATATAAGATGGTAATCTAGGTAGTTTGTTATAGGCCAGATGCCAGAAGGCTGAATTTTAAGAGAAGTTTATGAATGTAGAAAGGAACAGGAGGGGTTCAAGTTATAGGAACTATATCTTAAGTACAGTTGCACTGCCAAATAGCAGTGAAGTGTTGTTTCAGGAAATTCCTAAAGAGAAGGGCACTGCACATAAATGTCACTGTGAAGCCACTATCCAGGATTCAAAGGGAATGCAGGATAGACTCCATCAAAGCAACAGAGTTTCAACTGAAGGAAGTCATGGAAGCATTATTTAATTTAATAAAATTTTATTTTATTTAATTTTTAATTAATTAATTAAAGTAATTTAATTAATTAATTAATTAATTAATTAATAAAATTAATTAATTAATTAATTAATTTAAATTTTTAAAATTAGTATTTATTTATTTTTTTATTTAATTTAATTGTTTAATTTTGTTATGTATGTTGTTGGAGCTTTTCTCCCTGGGTCTCAGCTGAAAACAGGCTCCCAACCTAAGTCGGGCACTACCCAGTAAACAAATGTAAAATAAATAAATAAAAATAAATTACAGGAGATAGGAGAAGCTTTACATACAAGTGACACTGCAACATATCAACGGGTATGAGGACTGGGTTCAGAACTTATGTCATATCAATTCATTGTATGTTTAGTGGTTTGGTATGATATGCTGACAGAGACAAATCGTACAAGCAAAGTACTGCAAAGTCCATCAGTTGATATTTCTACATGTGACAAAGTACTGGCGTCAGCTATGGACTTGCTGAGGAACTACAGAGAGACAGGATTTCAATGTGCTATGGATGAAGCCTCCAAGATAGCAGAAGAACTGGATGTTAGCACCACATTTCTGGAAAAGAGGCAGAGGAACATAAAGTGTTTCCTTGTCTATGCAGGAGAAGATGTGATGGTACAGAATCCAATGGTAAAACTATGTGTAGAGTTTTTCATTGTCCTGCTGGACACAACATTACAGTCATTTACTAACTGGTTTGAGCAGCCTTCAGTTTGATAAGGCCTTTGGATTTTTATCAAATATTAAAGCCTTTAGTGAAGTTGTGGAAGACACCTTGATAAAACAGTGCAAGGCTCTGAAAAAGCAACTGAAAGACAGGACAAGTGGCCACTGTAGCATTGATGACTATGACTTTGGACATGAACTAAAAAGCCTTTCACGGATGCTGGGAACTGAATCTTCACCACTGACTGTGCTAAAGTTCCTCATTTGCAGCCAGTTACAAGACATCTATATAAATACTGATGTTTCACTGTGCATTTATTTTACTGCACCTGTTACAGTGGCTACTGCAAAATGCAGCTTTTCTAAATTGAAACTCATAAAGACATACCTACATTCATCAATGAGTCAGGAAAGACTTTCAAGCTTAGCTGTGCTCTCAAATGAGCACAAAGTGGGGCAATGTTTATCGTGCAGCAGTCTCATTGAAGACTTTGTCCGGAAGAAAATTCATAAGATACCAGTAAAACTCTAAGTATCTGCACATTTTTTTTCCCAACAATCCTTTAGAATGTTGTATGGCAGTACATTTCAGGTTGCACTTTAGCTTGGATTGTATAATTGTATAGTATTATGCTATGCATTCATTTTGATTTTGCTTGCTCCAACAGGTAGGGCAAGTAGTATGAAAAAAGCAACCAGATTTGTTGAGGCAAGGGAAGTTAGGAGAGGCAGGATTTATTGAGGTGACAGGAGCAGCAGGATTTGTCGTGAGGCATGGACAGTTATGAGCGGCAGAATTTATCGTGAGGCAAGGACAGCTAGGTGCATCAGGATTCGTTGTGAGGCAAGGTCAGGTAGGCGCATCAGTATTCATATTGAGGCGGGACCGCTAGAAGCACATGAAGTACAAACTGCATGTCTGGCACTAAAAGTGGAAACAATCTGAAAAGCTGACTGCACACTGAAGTTAAATGACACTCTGCTGTCTGCCATCTGTGTGCTTTTTGATTTCACTTGTTTCTCTTCTAGTTTGAGTCTGTCTGCAGTCTCTGTAATTTCCATGTTTTTCTCCTGTACATCTTGTGTGTCTGTAGTCTTTTCTTTGTTTTTTCCATGGCTGTCTTGTGTGCCTTTGCAGTCTAACTATTCTGCACGTCTGTAGCTGTCTTTCTGTTTTGTGTGTTGGGGTCAGTTTGTGTAATGCATCTTGTGTATTTCAGCCTTCTTGTAGTGCTGCCTTTGTCTTGTGTGTGTCTTTGTTCAGTCTTGCTGTAGTTTTGTTTTTGTCTTGTGTGGGTGTTTCTTCTCTGTGTGTGGAAGTCTGTGTGGGTGTCTCTATCCTTTGTATGGAAGTCTGTGTGGGTGTGTCTGTCTAGTCTTGCTGTAGTGCTGTCTTTGTCTTGTGTGGGTGTCTTTGTTCAGTCTTTTGCCATGTGTAGGAGTCTCTGTCCTGTGAGTGGGAGTCTGTGTCCTTTTTGTGGGAATCACTGTAGGTGTATCTGTCCTGTGTGTGCTAATCTGTGTGGATGTCTCTGTCCTGTGTGTGGGAGTCTGTGTGGGTGCCTTTGTGCACCTCTGTGGGACTGGCTACCTTGATGCAGCACAGAAGCTTGTCATAATGTAACACCCTTTCTACTAAATGCCAGTCAGTGTGGACATATACCTTTGGGAGAGTAGCTACTTTGCTGTGGTACTTATTATCATAATGTAACACTGGTAATAAATGCCAGTTGATGCAGTATTTGTAGCACTATAAGTCTTTGTAATAGTCTGAGTGTATTAACAGTTTATATAGTGATCGTTAAAGTATGCTGGGTGAGCTCAACAGTATGGTTACCATAATTGTTTGTATGTAAAAGAGAACAAAAAAATATGTGCTTCGTCCTCTTAGGTTGAAGAGCAAAAAAAAAAACCCGCACAGCGGACCCTCTTCTGTTCAATGCGGAACATCAAGCAGTTCTGCATTGAACAGAGCTCAGTTTTTTGATTGGCTCATATATGAGCCAATCAAAAAAAAAACAAAGTGGAGGAAAGAATAGGGATGTCTTGTTTTTTGAAAATTCTGCGATTTGTCTGGGTTTTAAAACCCGGACAAATCGCAAAATTTTCAAAGAACACCCAGACAGGAGCCCAAAAAAGAGGACGTGTCAGGGGAAACCCGGACGTTTGGTAACTTTACTCAACAGAGAAGTGAGCAGGGCAGCAGTGTAGTCACACCTTACATCCTCCGGGGTAGGGCACGAAACTTGAAACTTGCTGGTGACCTCCAAAATGTTAGCACCAGCCCTGGTTTCAGTCACCTTTCAATCAGCTTTTTCCAGAACACACATCTCTCATGGCATCCTCCATCTTGGATTTCTCACAACCAAGTCAGTTCATCCCTCTGGTCCCACCTAGTGGTTGTATTACAAAATAACATGCAAATGGCTGTCCAAAAACCTTCCATCCAGGGGTAATATAAACCAAGCAGTTCTCATTTATCACAGCATATAGTAGGAAAGGAAACTACTTGGAGACATTTTCCCATTGACTTCTGCTTGAAATTTCTTCCCATTCTTCCCATTCTCCACCATGTACCTTTTGGGAGGAAATCTCCAATATATACTTTGGGAATCAATAACTTCCAGATTACCACAATATACAAAAAGGCATATCCTTCCCTAGTCAGACAAAAAACTCTTGTGGGTCAATACAGACTGTCCAGATGATAGTTTATGTACCTCAGGAGTAATAAACAGAATCACAGGCTTTGATGACAGAATTTTATTTAGGGGAATACCACTACCTCAAGAAAATTGTGAAGAGTTTCGGACTACACATCATTCTGCATCTTCATCTGGAATGTTTGGTAATATAGGATAAGGCATCATAGCTCTCAAATTCTTAGCAGAAAAAAATCTGGAAAAAGCCAAAAATAATTGGGGACAAAGCCCCAAAAATTGGGACAAATTTTAACTATTGCTCTTTTATTCTAGCAACTTTCTAAGTTTATAAGGTCCTGTGTTAACATGCATTTTCTGAGGGATATGAAGACTGTACCTCAAATTGTTGTCATTATTTGGTGAATTCAGTCCTTACTGATTTACCACGAAAATCCAGAAAAATCACAAATTTTATGAGGAACACAGAAAAATATGAGGTAAAAATCTATACATTCTTCAAAAATCTGGACAGTTAAGAGGTATGTAAGGCAGGGGGTGGGAGGGTGGCCTAATGGTTAAGGTGTTTGCCTTACAAACACAAGGTGCAGGGTTTGAGTCTCACAAGGGAAAATTGGCTAGGCTTAAAATGGCTCACAAGGGCAGTTAGCTTAGTACCAATCTATAATCCTATGATCCTATGATCAGTGGGCCTTTGGGAATGTTTTAAACCAATCTTCAGATTTCCTTGAGATAAAAATTCCACTTTCCCTCTCAGTAAGAAAAAAAGAGTTTCACAGGTAGAAAGATTGAAACAACCTTTTTGAGAGGGCTGACATTAATTCCTGCTGCAGTTTCTCAGCATATAACAACAAATTATTCAAATTATGTTTAGGGAGCACTCCAACAACTTTTGAGAATAAGCCTGGTAGACACACTAAGAAATGTCTCTTCACATCAGTCTGAAGGAAAGAAGAGATATACAAAGAGCCATTACATCTTTTCTGGACAACTTTGTTCCTGTTCATCTTCAAATCAGCACAGACAATACTACAGTAATGTGATATATTAAGAAGCAAATGACAATAAATCCTTTCAACTTTGTGAGAAGTTCCTTAAGATTTTCAACTGGGCTATTAAGCACAACCTTCTTATATCATTAATACATCTTCCAAAGCAGGAAGCCTAGTCTGCAACCTCCTTCAGCAGACGAAAACATCTAGCACATGAAAGCACACAAAAGCACATAGGCACTGTAGAGAAGTGTTACTACAAAAAAACAAATGCAATTGCTTTCAGAGAAGAAATGTGACAGGCTGAATGAAGTTTGGAATTGTCTTTCAGAATAAACATGTAAAAGAGATTTACTCACATGTAATGGTAAAACACAGAAAAATGATTATTAAGATGAGTTAAATGTAGTTTTTTTTCATAAAAGACTGGGTGAAGACATAGTTAATCTAGAAAAAACTTGCAACGTATAAAATGTAAACTATGTGAAATATGCTATTGCTTTCAATGTTTGCATGTAAAATAATCTTGGTCAAGTCTCAATTACTGTTTTTGCCTCCTCTGCAGGTGACCACCAGCTGCCCCACCTCCTCTCCTCATTTTCTAGATTACTGCACCTAACTTAGCCTCTCCCAGGATCAACATGACCATAGCTGGGGGCAAGTGAGGAAATCAAGCATGCTGTTATAACATCATGCTACATTTCAGAGAGTGTGCTCTAACTCCTGTTCCTTCATGACAGCCTTGGCAGCTGTGTGATTTCTGTCTTTGAGAGATGTATGTGCACTTCCATGCATGCACAACCTCCTAACTGAGTGGCTCACTGCTCAGGCAGAACAGAGCTGGCTGGGCCTATATGCTGCATATTGCAGTGAGCCATTAGACTGTCTCCCTCCCCCCAGAATGTGTGAACTGACATTTGCTACTCACTCCCATCCTCCCCCTGCAGCCCCCCCCCCCCAGCGCCTGTACTGCTAATTGAACACAGGTTGTCTGGGTTGCATTAACAGATGTATCCTTCTTTGCCATGGGGCTGCTGTACGTTTCAATTACTATTGATAGGATTGCACTGGAAGGCACTGGGCTCATTATGAAGTTGGTGAAATCCTGAGGACCCAGTAATTATAACTCTGATCTGTACCTGTACAGTATACTGCTCATTTGGGTGTGGAAGTTATTGGCTATTGCCTGATATAGCAGTGCACATTTACTGTATGCTCTTATGGCCAATCAAGCTGAGAATATTATTTGGTGGTCAGTAATGTAAAGCATAACTCCATAGTCTAGTCCAAACTATTGATGACATCAGTGCAGTGCAGATTATATGCCTTTTCATCACATACAAGTTGGTATGTAATGGTGTGGCTATTGTGAACTAAACTTGGATAGCTTGTAAAACAGTTTTGTCACCAGAGAGGTGTGTGTGTACCCTTGCAACTACAGAGTAAATATATTACAGTTTTCCTTACATAGCAGTTATTTTACGTTTTAGACAGAGTATTTAGGAAACAGGCAAAAATGAGATCTGAGAAGTATGAAAAATAACCAGCAAACCAGCTCACATAAACATGTAAAAGAGATTTACTCACATATAAATGTAAAAACAAAATGTAATTCTAGCTTTCACACTATAAGTGCTTTGTCAATAAGTTTTCTTTTTGGGGTGAGTTTAACTAGGCTCACTTTTGCCTGCTGTCAAGCTGTGGTATATGTCTATGAGTATGAAAAAAATAAGTGCCACTGAGTAACAAAAGCAAACTGAAAGGAGTACAACCTTCCAGTATGAACACGCATGAGAACATAGCCACCTTGGCACAGCTAAGACTTAGTCTACTGAAACTAGAGACAGTCTGGTAGTGTACAGCATGCATCAAACCAATTCAATCCATTCCTAGATTAATTCAGGGTGCATTCCGAACTGTAAAATATGAGCTGAAAGTGAGACACATTGAAACAGTTTAGAAAATGAATTGCTTGAGGTGCAAAAGGAGCAAGAACAGAGATAGGCTGAAGTTGTAGAGGAGGAACACAAGTGTCAGCATAAATTGGCCATGGCATAAGGGAGAGAGAAACAGTATTAGACTGAAAGAGAAACAATCATTCTTTGTCACTGGAATGTAAGCAACACAGGTGAAAATCCAGCCCTAGATGCCAGTGCCATAATTATTTCATCAGTATTGGAAGGCAGACTAAGTTTAATAGTTAGAAAAAAAAGTGTTTACAATCAGCATCAAACTGACCATAGGCAATGTGTAACATATTTAACCTTTCTGCTTTTGGGCAAATCTGTGCATGCGTTAACTCAACTGTCTGATGATGGTAGTGCAGGATAAAAGTAAAAAAAAACTTAAAGATTATAAGAAAAAATGTTTAGAGAATATAGGAAAAAGACAGATGACAGTGCTAGTTACTTCACTGAAGAAATAAGCATTTAGTTTCATAGGTGGGTTGAGCAAATATCAAATTACTACTTTTGAAGTGTTGGGAGACATTATGATAAAGTAGCAAATGTTCAGTACACTGCCTAAGGATGTGAGAAACTTGTTGACAGATCAGGATTATAAAATGGTTAGGCAAATAGATGAAAGAGTGACTTCTATATAGCCAGTATGGTTAAACTGCACAAGAAGACGTAATCAGTGCTGCACATGGGTTTAAGTGAATTCATAGGGGCAGTTTGAACTTTCACAGCAGGTTCTATAGCCAAAGTGGAAAACAATGACTCAAGATTGTGCCAAGGTGTTGGAGTAAAATGTGTCCAATGTAACTGTCTGTGACATGAATGGTATAAATGTTCACAGAGAAAGAATGGGGAGCAGAAGTGGCATCATGGTAGTGGTTCATTGTCTTGAAAGTGCAACTACTAAAGATTATCACTGGAGCCTGTACCCTACCATGGCAGTGAGTGAAGAAGCTGTTGCTAAGGAGATATTGCCTCAGACATAATTATCATTAGGCCTGCAGTTGTTATAGAGGAATATGACTTGCCTGTGCAGTCCTCTTCAGGTACCATTAGTCAGGGTTCATTTGGACTGATAAGGGAGGAGGGAGATAAACAGGTAGCAGTAGTTGATGATATCAAACCAGATGGTCTAAAAGGAAACAACTTTGGTGATATAGTTCCTTATGTACATGAAATTACATGAAGTCAGACATAGAAATAATAATGTGGGGAAGGTAATGGGATATATCTAGCCAATTCTCACTCCACAACAGAGGCTACTGATGGGACTGCTTTAGAGAAAGAGCTAGGTAGTAGAAAGCCTGAACCTGACCCAGGTACTGAGCTTCATCTGTAAGGGGAGACTTAAGAAGAAGAGATGGTTGGTAGTGGTAAGTCTAAGTACAAGACACAGCTACCAAAACTGCTCAACTTCCACTAGAGGCAGAACTAGGAAAGATGACAAAGAAAGAACTGAGATGAGCACAACTCTCATATCTCACCTTTTGGATTTGAGAAAAGCAGCTAATGAGGCTTCACATCCTCAAGGGCAGAAGTAGTCTGTATAATGGGACAAGGGGGTTAAGGCATAGAGAACTTGACTCCTGAAAAAGGGCTACAGGGATAACTGATAACAGTGCTTGGTAGTCACAAGGGCATACCATTAAGCAATTCTTGCCATAGAATGTGATATTCCTTTAGCAAGACATTTGGTCATACAACATACAAAAACAAGGCTTTCATAAAATGTTTATTGGCCAAGCATTGCAAAAGACTTGAGTACTGCAATACATGTTAATAGTGTTGGGGGGGGGGGTAGTGCAGGATAAAAGCTAAATCAACTTTTGTGATTTTACCTGTTATTTAGGAACCACTTCAGAGCACACCATGGATGTCATGTGGTCTTTCAGTACTCCATGCACCACTTATAAGAGACATATATTGGAGGATTTAGACTTTGCCACAGGGTAACCTGAACCAGTGGCTTTGCCCTCCCCTTAGGCAGAAAAGATAGTGAATGCTCTATCTGAAATTTTCAGCAGGAAGGAGAAGCCACTTCATGTCAGATCTACTGACTTGTTTGTGGAAACACTGTGAGGTTCATTATTTGAAAACTATTCCTACCATCTACAAACCACTATTTTGGAGGAGAGGTTTATCTTTGTTCTCAAGGTAGCATTCCTAGGCAAGTTTAAGTGGAACATGACAAGTATCTACCCC
Source organism: Protopterus annectens (assembly GCF_019279795.1). Lineage (NCBI taxonomy): Eukaryota > Metazoa > Chordata > Ceratodontiformes > Protopteridae > Protopterus > Protopterus annectens. The sequence goes on from NC_056744.1 coordinate 732,223,617, forward strand.
ACCTCTTGTCTTCATACAAAATGCCCCATAAATCTATATAGGTCATGCAACATTTGAACTTCTTTATGATCACATAGTAAAGGGTCACCAGCCCTAATTTGTTTTAGTTAGGAGGGTGAATGTGCTTTCCACAAGGAATTTGTTATGGAGTATGTGCTTAATTTCAGGACTGTGTTTATGGAGCTTCATGGTTTAGCACAAGAGCAGCTAACACAAACATGACAGCATGGTGTGGGGGGGGGGTAGCATTATTTAGACAGCCACGATTATGCTTTGTGCATTTGTTGACATTCTGGCCATGAATGCAATTGCAATAATCCTAACCAAGCCCTGGGTAGAGTGATGTATCATCTATGTCACTGTAGAGACCCACCAATGACACCCCTGTGCAAGTCCATTCTTCACACATCTGTGCTGAAAGCTATCACTACATTAAAGTTTAGTGAACCTAATGCTCATCTCCAGGTCACCATTTTGAATCACTGCCCTTCCCGCATGGTATTATAGCAGTGCACAGCCAATTCCACCCTCCCTCTTCCCAGAATGGGCACACTCATCCTACTATGCCAGGACTGTTAGCCTCCTGGGCTACCAACCAAGCTTGGGTTACCTGGACTGTAGTAGGGCTTTATCCCTCTGTGCCAATAGAGCTGAAAATCCTCTAGAGCTTTAATAAGGGCCATATAGCCTTGCTTCCATCTGTGTGAATGGTTGTATCTTCTCTGACAATGCCAGCTAGACCTTTGACCACCATTCAAGTGCAGCACTTGAACCACAGGCAATCCTTTGTTTGAATTGCACCATTGGTGTATTTGTTGAATATCTCCTCTTCAATAAATATAGCACAGTAACAGCTGATGCTCTTCACTACTTCTCATGTAGTCTTAACTGCTTCCTGAGCTGATGCTAATGCAAACCAGGCATCCCTAGCCATTAGAGGCTTATCTCAGTGCAGGTGAATCCCATGTTTGATGTATGAGTTTCATACTAACCAAACCACTTTTATTGTCTCTTCATAGCCTGTGACTAGTAAACAAATTCAATTATAACAACTGGAACCAAATGTATGACTTGCATGCTCTGCAGCTCCACCTCACTTATGTCTCAATAACTTTAACTGGCAATGATACCTACTGTGTATATACAATATCTTGTTATGGTCAGCCACTTAGTACACTGTCTTGCTCACATATGTATCCCAGAAGACTATATAAATATTGTGGAACATACTGAGGTGCTGAGTCAGCTTCTGGTGCCAATCTCCTAAACTGGTTCATTTGTAAATGAATAAAGAAAATTAGTTAAAGAGTCAGGTACACCCCATAGGTACATTGGTTCAACTGTTGCATTCATTGTTGAGCAATGTGGTATAAAATGCCTCATTTACTCTTTCTCGAGTTAATTATTAACTGTCATGTTAAAGATCAAATATGCAAATATGCAGATGGCATAAAATAACTATTTGCTTTTGAACAACTATTTAATTAATGTTAGGGCTCTTAATCTGAATCATAATAAATTCAAGGTGATATAGTTGGGTCCTGCACTAATTATAAGCTCTTTTGCCTTAGTTAGTAGTCAGTTGCCTGCAGCTGACCATCTCAAAGATCTAGGCAGACTAGTAACCAAGAAAATGTGGTTTGTTGGCAATATGGATGTAGTTAGGAAGAAGGCAGTGAAGGTGGTGGGAATGATGTATAACTGTCTGAATACCAGGTCACCCAAATTACTTATGAGCTTGCTTAGTTCTCATATAAGATCCATCACTTAGTACAGTTCTTTGCGGTTCTCACTCCAAAGGGAACCTTCTATCTTTAGGACTTGTCCAAAGAAATTTGCCAAAAGAATACCAGCCTGCAAAGGAATGTCATACCATGAAAGTATGAATTTCCTTAATCTCATTTCCATCTTATATTGTTACATCAGTGGGAGGGTGGCCACAGTGGTGCAGTGATTAGTGTTGCCACCTCACAGCAAGAGGTTCTCTGGTTCGATTCTTGGCTGGGGTGCCTTCTGTGTGGAGTCTGCATGTCCCCCCCCTGTGGTCGTGTGGGTTTCCTCTGGTTACTCCAGTTTCCTCCAACATCCCAAAGACATGCTGTAGGTGGATTGAGCACTCTAAATTGGCCCTAGGCATGAGTGAGTGCATGTGTGTGCCTTCTGTGGAAGGTTGGGTGCCGGGCTGGCAACTCGACACCGTAAAACTCCGCTGTCAATCCTGAGCAGATAGGTGATCCACTGTGGCGACCCCTAACCGGGAAAAGCCAAAAGAAGAAGAAGAAGATTGTTACATCAGTGGGAAAGCCTGGGTTATCATGCATGTGAAAATGATGAATTTCTAATACTGTTAGGTCTTGAATTGGTTGACAGTCTTAAATATTTGCATGCCACTAATGTCACATATAAAATTCAGACTTTTAACCCGGTTAAAAAATGTTTCTTTCTATATCACTGGCTAGATACTGGCATAATCTCCCAGTTTTTATCTGAAATGCAGAATGTATATCTATATTCAAGAAATGTATTTGAGTCCTGCATTGATCCTAATATTTTCAATAATCCTATTTGGAATCTGTGACTCTATGTTCTGATTAGACAATTTTGGCCTGAATACAGGTAATCAACAAACTATGAAACTATGTGCCACTACTGTAGTGTTTGACTTGAATGCTATAATACTGGTTTTGAACTCCTCACTGGAGAGATCCAGTGCTACCACTAAGGAGAAAACTCCAGCTCTGAAATAAATTTTAACATTGCTACTGTTCACTAAAAGTTCTGTTCATTCTTCTGCATGCCAAAAGACCCATCCCCATAAAAAACAATATCTACCTACCTGCCAGATAACCACCACTAAAATATATCCTGCAGATGACTTTATATACAGTTGCATCTACTTACTATATTAGTACCCCAATTGGACTTTTCCAGAAAGGTTGGCCAAGCCACAAGTTTTCCCCTATGTCCTTTGATACTCTAGTCATGTCATTGGCTACATCCATGCCCTTTGCCAAAAACCCTCTTTGTGAAAGACCTGCCTACCAATATTATTGCACACATGAAGTTCACCAGGTATGTCACCTTCTTTAGTTTCCTTAACATGATTTCTTGTTCTTCTGACACTGCCATCAGCACTTTCACTGATTTCTGTACAGTATTCTGGAATAACCTGTGTACCACCTCTTTGTTGCCAGTCTATAGCTCTCCCCAAAAATAGCATGTATTTGGAAGAACTCTCCATTTTATCATAAGCTAAGGGACCTCCAAGATCCAACAAACTTGGATTAAGCATTATAAGGACCGACTATACTCTTTAGACCCTTTCTTACCTTCAAGAATATCATACAGGTATTAGATGATGTTGTTGGCAAGCACCAGTTAACCTATCACCGAGATCAGAAATGTACTGAATTTTTCAAATAAGGCACAGGTCACTGTACATCCCATTATATGCATTTATCCATATAGCATTGTCTTTCAAATGTATACTCAATGGCCCTTGATCATATTTGTAAGTGAGCAAGGGTCTAAATGCTTCTTTTTTGTATGCTTTTGCCATTTGTGCCACCTTACCCTTTTTTCGTGCTGTCCCAACAATTTCACATAATACCAACAAAATATCAATGCCTTTATTATCAATGTAATAACTGAGTGATCCTTCTTTAGAACATAAATTATGAATAGGCCTGCTATTTACCTGCTGATTTTGTGATACAAGTTTTACTTGTGCTAACTTAAATCTTATCCCTGGAGGTTTAGTAAAAGGGACTGCCACTCTTATTGATTACATTTCCATTGAACTGTTGGCTGAAGCAGTGTCTGGTATTTCAATTGTGCTTCTCTTAGAAATTCTAAAGTAGGTACATCTTTGTCTTCATACAATGCTTGGATCAAATACTAAATCTTTCTCCAGTACTGCTGTTTTCACTCTGTCTGGATATCTATGAAGCCATGTAGCAAATCCAGGTTCTCTACCCTTTGACCTCTGAAAGGGTCAACCCATTGTCTTTTGCTGTATTTGGTTCCCAAAATGTGTCCTAAATGTGGAAGACAGCCTATCCCATGGTAATTGTTGGTACTTCTGAGATTTGTTTGTGCATTTCTTGAAATAACAAGACTAAATGTGCCAAAATACAGACTTACATACAATAAGTCCAAGATCACTGTTTCTGAGTATCTCCTTTTCTTTGAGGTATGTTGATATTGGAATTAGTATACATTAATAGCAGGGGTGTGTAGACCCCTCCATATGGGGGGAGTGTAGCAGTAAGCTTTAAATTTTAAAGAGCACTGATTTTCTAGATTCATTATTCTCCTACATTTTCATAGTTTTTGTGATAATTCTGGGTCTTGCAATTGAGAGTCTCAGAATTACAGAAGGAGCAGCCTTCTCATACATTAGGCTCTTGTGTCTGAAACTGCAATTAGCATGAAAACATTATCGGTAGTTACACATATAGTAGGATCCCCAGTTCTTATTCTTTTTGTCTTCCATAATGGATTATCTTGCCCCCACGCCTCATTCCAGTTGCCACATCATGAACTGCTGCCTCACTGGAAAACAACACTGTCATTAGCTCATCCCTTATCTGTTATGTGTTGTTCTGTCATATCAGCCTAGGCTAATTGGCCTTTCTGGAAAGGCTTACCTCTCCTTACTGTAATGTCCTCATATATCAGGTGACTTACTGGCCCTCCACAGTACATCCTGCAAAGTATACCCGTATCCCAGGTAACCCACTTTGGATAATTATTGTGAATATTCGGCATTTATAGAAAAGCATCTAATCAGTTTACTCATCTCCATATCAGCATCTTCATCTTTGTTCCACCTTTCCAGTTTCTTTCTTGCCTTGCTCCTGTCCATCACATTGATTGTTTGACAAACACAACATACCCCCTATGTTATCCTTTTTATCTGCTGTCTAACTTTGTTTGAATGATAAGTACCTAAAGGGACAGACATTTTATTTTCTGCAGGTTGCAGCAACTGCCCTAAATCCAGTATGCCCCCTGTTGTTCCATCATCTGCCATGACTCTAATCCATGGTTATATACAACTTCTTACACCTAGGTGTTGTCATTGTTGCTCCACTTTGTCTCAGAAGCTTGGCTAACTGCTCAAGAAATGAGAGAACCTGCTTTCCTTACCTGGCATTCATTTGGACTGGGTTCAGCTGCACTTTAATATATCATCACTATTTGGACCCCTACACTCCTGGCTTAGAAAGGCACTAGGTTGCTTCTCTCCTGTACATCCACCAACCACTCATTTGCAGTCTTCATTGCTGCACTTACTTTTTAGTTTACCTTCCTATTTTGCTTGTACTTCTAGACATCCCCCACCCCAGTTCACAACTATTCCTGTAATCTTCCAAAGTCAAATGATCAAAACAGACTTCAGCTTCTTCATCCACTACTTCTTGGAGCATTTTCTCCTCCTCTTATTGCCCCTCATTCAAAGATTGGACACCCAATTCCTTTTAAATGAAGTTCTCTAGATTTCAAGTGAGGAATTTGCTGACTTTTCTATTAAGCCTGATGCTTTCTGTCCTTCTGTTGGCTGTTGGAATATGATCCTCCAATATGACCAACTCTTTCCTTTCAGCACATTCTCCATCTATTTCTTCAGATTCTTTTGTGGCTTTGCTCCCTGAAGCACAAGTAACATCCTCAGCCACTTAGATCTGTAGCACGTGTCAGATACGTGATATGATAGATGAACAGTCTAGGTTAATCTGACAACACTATTCCTGTGTTAGAGTTCCACATTATAGCTCTCAATCTATTTGCTCAGAAATCAGGGACAAAGCCAAAAATAATGTGGGGAACAAAAGCTCAAAAAATCAGGAATTTTTTTTAAATATTACTTTAATTCACATAAAAAGTTAATTGATCAATATTTTTTGCATAAACATGCATTTTCTAAAGAATAAGTATGACATTCTAATGGCTGACATTATTGAATGACTAATTCTCAGCGATTTACTGGAAAATTAAACATTTTATGAAGGATGTCGCAAAAATATGTGGCAAATTTTGGGAAGTTCTGCAATATCAGAAACAGTTGAGAGGTATTCACACGCTCTCTCTCCTACTGATATCCTTTTCACTGGGAAGTCACCACAGGCCAGTTACAGACATCCAATGCTCAGATGAACCTATTCTGTCAGATTAAACTGCCTTGTATGTTACCTTTGTACCCTCCTGTCGCTCATCTAGTCAGGATGAAGTAGACGGACATTTTGGGTTCTGTTCAAGCAGCTTTATTATATATTAACATAAACATATATACAAACTAGATGTCTCATGCATAGATGTTCACACTCTGGCTGCACTCACAAAATGGCACTGAAGCTACCTCGTGCCTGATATTTATATGCACGTTCAGGTCTTAGAAATGTTTCTTAAAGGTACAACACATATGTTACTCTACATCCTTCCTCTTTGAGAAATGACATTGACAACATTGATTGGCATGCTATATATACAAAGTAATTTATATACAAAGTAATTTTCCATCATGCAATTATACAAAACTTGAGATATATATATACACAACTATGTCCAAGTTGCTGTGTATCTCACAATGGGTCTGGAAATATGATCAAATCATGTGACACATAAATTGGAATTGGATTTAGCAACTGGGATTGTCTCTGCTGAATGTTCAATCTTAGGGACGTTATGAACATAATTAGAAATGGTTGTGGGAATCAAGACACAGTGAACAGGAACATAATCACTCTGAGATTTACAGTCTGTATCACAGGAACATTGCCGCAATAACGGTTCTGGTACAAGAAATAGATGTCTACGATTTCTCCTGTACTCCACACCCTCAGATTTCACAAGATAGGATCTCAACTCTTCACATATTTTTGTTACTTGACCAAGCCGGTCGAAACCTTTTGCCATTTGTATCCTCACTGTCTCTCCTTCTTTCAACGGATGAAGAAATCTGCTCGATTAGTCATAGCTGGACTTCTGGAAAGAATGCTTTCTAAATAATTGGGCTTTGATTGCTTTGTTTTTAGCTTTAGGCCTCAGTAAACTGGAACTGATAGGTAATGTTGTTCTGGTTTGCCTACATAGAAGTCTCCGAGCAGGTGAGCCAAGTATATTGTCATGGGGTATGTTTCTGAGATTGAGTAAATTTAAAAAGACATCAGTATTGTCATGCTTTGACTTCTCAAGTAATCGCTTTGCACTCTGTACTGCACATTCAGCTAGTCCATTTGACTGTGGATATTCTGGATTACTAGTAACATGACCAAAGTACCATTCTCTTGCAAATTTCTGAAACAACTGACTGGTAAATCGGGTACCGTTGTCAGAGATAAGCTTCTGTGGACTTCCATGGACTGAGAAAAGATGTTTCAACTTGGTAATAACAGTAGTGGATGTTAGGTTAGGTGGTAAATCAATCTCAAACCAATTCGAACAAGAGTCTACCAGTACTAAGTAATGTTGATTGCTCCACTCGAATATGTCAGTGGCTACTGTTGACCAAGCTAGTTCAGGAACTTGACTTAGATGAAGTGGTTCTTTTTGCAAATGCAGTTTAGTACTATTACATACTGAACAAGAAGAATGTACTCTATCAATGTCTTTTACTAGAGAAGTCCAAAATGCTAGCCATCTCACCCTTCTTTTGGTAGCTTCAGAACCTGGGTGACCACGATGTAAAATCTGGATATATTCTTGTTGTAATGAAGCAGGAAAAATAATTTAAGGACCTTTGAAAATAATGCCATGTTCCATCAACAACTCATCACTGTAAAGAAAGTAGGGTTGCACTTCAGGTGGCACACTAAATTGCTTTGATGGCCATCCAACATTGATGTAATGGTTGAGCTTTTGCAAATTTGGATCAGTCTTTGTATGATCTCTTAGCTCATCAAGTCTTGTGGTAGAAAAATTATCCACTTCCGTGATGTTGTTTTTCTTCTTTCGGCTTTTCCCGGTTAGGGGTCGCCACAGCAGAACTCCAATCCGCTAATGATTGGCAGTAGATTTTTACAGTGCCAAGGTGCCAGCTCGATGCCCAACCTTCAACAAAGGCATTCCCATTCATGTATGTCTTTCGAACGCCACTCGACCATGGGGAGGACATGCAGACTCCACACAGAAGGTGCTCCAGCCGGGAATTGAACGGGAGAACCTCTTGCTGTGAGGCGACAACGATACTGCTGCACCACCGCGGCCTATCGAAGTCAAACTTTTCTGCGTCAAGCTTTTCCGTTGTATTTCTGTGTGATCTGGATAAAGTATCAGCCAGATAAAGAAGTTTCCCTTTTGTATAGACCATTCTGAAGTTGTGTTTTTCCAATTTAAGCATCATTCCTTGCAATCTTGCTGGAGTTGAATGCATAAGCTTCTTTAAAATAGTAACCAGAAGTTGATGATCAGTTTCAATCTGAATATCTCGACCATAGATATAATTGTGAAACTTGGAACATGCAAACACTATTGTCAAAAGTTCTTTCTCAATCTGAGCATATTGCATTTCAGTTTGGGTAAGTGTTCTAGATGCATAGGCTACTGGTCTATCCTCTTGAAGAATAACTGCACCAAGGCCAAATTTTGAAGCATTGCAGGAAAGAGTTACTGGTTTGTTAACATCATAGTATCTTAATGTAGGTAGAGTAGCTATTTTTTGCTTAAGGTCTTCAAATGCTTTCTGGTGATGTTCTAACCATGACCATGTAATATTCTTATGTGTTAGCTCTCTCAAAGGTGCTGTCAACTCACTGAAGTCTGGTATAAACTTATCTAAATAGTTGACCATACCAAGAAAACATTGTAGAGCTTGTACATTTTCTGATGCTGGCATCTCAAGAATGGCTGCTTGCTTGGATGGGTCTGGTCTCAAGTCAATGCTAGTAAGTAAATGACCTACATATGTAACTTCTGGTAGTCTAAATTTGCACTTTAAAGGGTTAAGTTTTAAGTTATCTTCACATGCTCTGTCTAGAACTCTCTTAAGATTTTGGTCATGCTCTCCTTCACCATTGCCTTTGAGTAACAAATCATCTACTACTATTATTGCACAAGGATAACCTGAAAAAATTTGCTCCATTACATGCTGAAAGACCTCACTTCAGAATTTATTACAAATGGCATCCTAAGAAATCTGTATCTTCCAAACTGGTACTGAATGTAGTCAGTAATGAAGATTTGCCTTCACCCTCACTTGCCAAAATGAACTTTTTGCATCTAAGACAGAAAAAGCAGTGGCATCTGGTATTAGAGCTATGACTTCTTCAACTGTATGCAAAGGATGATGCAATGTTTTTAATGCTTCATTCAAATCTCTTGGGTCAATGCATATTCTGATTTTGTCTGAGGCTTTTTTGTGAGCTGCTATCGTACGACACCTATTCGATAGGGTCTGTAATTGGACAAATTACACCTTGCTGCACCATTTTGTCCAACTGAACTTTGACTTTATGCTGCATAGCTATTGGAACTTTTCTCTCTGGTCTGACTATTGGACTATTGTGTCTAACTTCATAGAATACTCAACTGGAAATTTGCCCAACTTGTCATTGAAAACATCAGCATACTCTGAAAAAATAGTGTTAGTGAAGCTGGAACTGGGACATGTGTTTATCTGATGAACTTCTCTGGTAAAAGAAAGCAGATTCATTCTCAAACTGTCTCTGAGACCCAATAATGACTGCACAGGACTATGAACTACATAGAATAATAAGCTATAACAGCTATAACATGAAAGCACTACTGAGCCTTCGGTTTGAATTTCTTCACCTCCATAAGCAACAAGGTTCGTACAACTATTTCCATTTAGTTGTTCACCAGCTCTCACCTTAGCAAATGTGCCTGCTGACATAACATTACACTTATTACCAGTGTCTATTTTGAAGTTGGCCTTGGAGACATTTTTTTGTGGAGGTTTCCTTAATGGGGGGTGGGGGTGGGATGTGGATGTTAAGGGTGATTAGCTTATGGTCTGACCTGACCAAAGAGGGGGTGACCATAGGTATGGAGCATCGATTTCCCATGTTGGTAATGACCAGGTCTAGGATATTGGAGCCCCTGGTGGGACTATGGATTAGTTGATCCAGGGCATTGGAATTTATGAATTCCAAAAACCGTTGGGTAAAGGTGTTGGTGCACGAGTAGTTTTCCCAGTTAATGGCAGGGTAGTTGAAATCACTTAGTATTAGGGCGCTTGGTTGTATATTAATATTTTCCAGTACGTTTAGAAAGGTGTAGTGAGAATCTTGGGGCATGGTGGAGGATCTGTAGCAAGCTACAATTTGGATTGCCGTCTTACCTAGTGTTAGTTGCACCTGGAGAATTTCAGATGCATTGTGTTGGGCAACTGACCTGGTGGTGTGAATATCTTTGGTGAATATGGACACTCCTCCACATTTAGGGTTTTGATCCTGGATTGGTAGCCGAAAAGTGTGGTAAGAGTTGTAGCTTGGTATTACAGGGGTGCTCTCTGGAGCCTTGAACCAAGTCTCAGTTACTGCACAGATATCGATGTTCTCCATTTTTAGGAGTGCCTCGAGAGAGTGCATTTTGAAGTTTAGACTTCTAGCATTGAGCAGCATTACCTTCAGATTTTGCATTCTTGTACCTGTTACGGTGGTGGTTTTGTCCTTTGAACTTTGCTTAAAAGAGGCACTATAGGGGTGGCAAGAGCCTTAGCCAGTAACCTGAATCCCAGGGGTGACAGGTGCAGACCATCTCTTGCAAAGCATCGTGGCCTGTCAATCATGTCGTCCCAGGCAGACAGATACTGGATCCCCTTTGAATGACACCAGAAGCTTAGCCAATTGTTGAAGTCAATCATTTTGTCCTAATATTGTGGTATCATTCTGGGTGAAGGCAGGATGCTACTCAGAGCTAGGGTCATACCTGCCTGGGCCACATGATCTGAGAGCTCTTCCATGTCTCTTTTCATGTAGTCCAGGAAGGTACGTCTCAAGTCATTCACTCCAACATGGACAATGGCAGAGTCATATTTGTACTTGTGGAGTGACTTGAGTACATGAGTTATGTATGGATCCCTCCAAGGGTGAATTTCCTTTCTCCCATCCAGTCATCATCAAGGTTCCACTTTTGAAGAGAAGGGGCCAAAGAGGCGCTCTGCTTTGGTTTATGTATGGGGCAGTCTATTCCAGAGTCTGGGGAGTCTCTGGGTCCAGGAACCTGCCCTCCAGCATGTTTTGTTGACGTGTGATGACAAGATTTAGATCCCTGTGGACTGTGTGTGGCTCTGAGGGATTGAGATTTCTTTAAGTGTAGCATGTCCAACAGCTCTGGGTTTGACACTTGGCCTTGTATGCGTTAAGCAGAGATCACCTCGGGAAGTAGACGATATGCGATGGGGAGTATAGCTACAAGTTTTTAAGGCGGTCAGCATAGGGCATCTGCTTTAGGCCTGTGGTTCTTTTAGTGAGGTATTTATCTTTGACCTTTCCAGTTGTTGCAGATGTCTTGAGAGGTACATGCTACCAAATGGGGCATTGTATTCTATAATGGGTCCTAATGAGGGATGACTATCATGTGGGACAATGACCTGGATTTTTGGATGAAAAGCCTCTTAGTGGATGAGGTGTGCCACATAGAAAAGATTTCCTGACTGTTGTGGCGATGTGGTTACTGAAGGTGAGACCATTGTCCACCTGTGTCTCTTAGAGTCTCTTACCACACTTTCGAAGAGTGTTTAAGTGTACTGCCACCTATATGTGATAATTCACTTGGAAGTACATGTTTTTTCCCAAAGGGAATAACTATACATTTCTTGACATTGAGTTTGAGCCCATGGCTCTGGCACCAAGCATCTGTTTCTGTAAGGCCCTTTTGTAGAGTATCCACATCATTTGGGGATTCAATAATGGCTACCAGTTTGCAGTCATCTACAAACTTTGTTAGCCAGAGTCCCTTAGTGTTGGCCTGTACTTCAGAGAAGTAGATGCCAAACAAGAGAGGTCCCAGGAATGAACCCTGAGGTACTCCACTTGCCACTTATCTGGAGCTGGATTTGGAGTCAGCTACTTTTACAGTGTGGGTTCTGTCAGTAAGCCAGTTGGCAACCTTTCGAGTGACATAGGGATTAATGCCCAGCTTAGTAAGTTTATCTATGATTCCAGAGTGGGGGATGGTGTCAAAGGCCTTGGCGAGGTCTCATAGATATAGGCTGTGTGGACTGCCTTACCCTCGTCCACGGCTCTGGAGACTGATTAGAAGAAGTCAATAAGGTTCAGGAGACAAGATTGGCCCTTCATGAACCCAAACTGGGTGGGGTCCAGTGTTTAAAGGTTGTCAATTTCTTTGTTTATAAGTTCCATGATAATACGTTTCATGGCCTTGCAGATCAGGCTCATCAGACTGATGGGGTGGTAGTTCCTGGGATCCAAGGTGGATCCCCTTGTGGAGTGAGGACTTCACGTGGAAGCCTGCACCACTCAGTGAACTGCACGAAGCCTGAGGTGAGGGTATGATTAAACAGCGCGCTGACACCAGGTGAGGTGCTGCCATTTCATTTTGTAGTTCATGTAGTACACAGCCCGGGATGTCATCTGGTCCCATGGATGCTGTATTCTTAGCTTTGGAGAGTACGTTTTTTACCTTTGTGGCCATTGTTACCGGAATTTGGCAATCTTCCAGTACTGAGATGGGACATTTAGCAAGTGAGAGGGGGTGAAGTTGGCACTGAATCGATTTGCCAGGATATTGGCAATATCCTTGGGATCAGTATATTTAATGCCATTCTGTTGTAGCTCAGAGCAGATCTGAGCATTGCCATTTAGATTCTTGACATAGTTATAGAATCCTTGTGATTGTCTTCGGAATCTTTGGCAATTTTATTGTCATAACTAGCTTTGGAGGATTTTATGAGGGATCTCAGCTTCTTACTGAGCCTGGTAAGGGAGTTTTTTGCATCCTGTGATTTTCCTCTTTTCTGCAACAGTTTTTTTTCCTTTTGCTGTAAAGTTTGTTTATGGCAGGGGACCACCAGATTGGCTTCCTTTTCTTGGAGGAGAGCATCTTGGGTCTATTTGGGATGGCACGATTCATGCATGAGTGGATGGGTTCCCTATTACATCCTCGATGACGCACTTACTCGAATACATAAACGTCGACAAATCTCCATCGAGCCATGTAAATAGTGATCATCCTGAAGCACAAAATCCGAAACGTCAAATCGTCATGGTTGGCCCTTCCGTGGTATAGCTCCGTAAGGTAAGTGTGTGATAGTTACGGACCTTAGGGTTAGGGTGCGGGTTAAGGTAAGTGCATAGATGGTAATATGTAGAAGATATAGTGTAGGGCTAGATGTAGGGTTTTGTTACATGCAGTGCAATGTGTGTGGGATTTATTTATTTTGTTTGGGTATAGCTTGTTAAGGTAAATGTGCTGATAGTTACCGGACCATAGGGTTAGGAGTGCGAAGTTAAGGTAAAGTGCATAGATGGTGGTACATATGCAAGAGTGGTGTATAGGGTTAGAGAATCACAGTTTTAGTTTAGGGTTAAAGTAGGGTTTTGGTTGAGGTGTATGTATGTGTTTGTTTAGTTTGTTTTGGTAGAGTGATGGGTAGTAGAAGTAGTGGGGCGAGTAGGGTGGGACAAGTACATATGATGGTCCGGTTTCTTTTGAATTTCGCAGTTTAGGGCATTCAGTGTATTCACAGCCGGTCCACGGAGGAATATGTGTGTTGGCATTTTGTATTCACTTATTAGGCTTTCGAGCTTCGCAATATAGACCCGAGTGGATGTGCTGAGTACAGTGCCTCTTTTAGTGTAGACTCAGCAGTCGAACTTTCAGTTCCCGTCTGCATGGGTGTCATGAAGTTTGTAACTTCTGACTTGAGTAGCATGAAGTTGGCCTTGGAGATGTTTTTTTGTGGAGGTTTCCTTAATGGGGGGTGGGGGTGGGATGTGGATGTTAAGGGTGATTAGCTTATGGTCTGACCTGACCAAAGAGGGGGTGACCATAGGTATGGAGCATCGATTTCCCATGTTGGTAATGACCAGGTCTAGGATATTGGAGCCCCTGGTGGGACTATGGATTAGTTGATCCAGGGCATTGGAATTTATGAATTCCAAAAACCGTTGGGCAAAGGTGTTGGTGCATGAGTAGTTTTCCCAGTTAATGGCAGGGTAGTTGAAATCACTTAGTATTAGGGCGCTTGGTTGTATATTAATATTTTCCAGTACGTTTAGAAAGGTGTAGTGAGAATCTTGGGGCATGGTGGAGGATCTGTAGCAAGCTACAATTTGGATTGCCGTCTTACCTAGTGTTAGTTGCACCTGGAGAATTTCAGATGCATTGTGTTGGGCAACTGACCTGGTGGTGTGAATATCTTTGGTGAATATGGACACTCCTCCACATTTAGGGTTTTGATCCTGGATTGGTAGCCGAAAAGTGTGGTAAGAGTTGTAGCTTGGTATTACAGGGTGCTCTCTGGAGCCTTGAACCAAGTCTCAGTTACTGCACAGATATCGATGTTCTCCATTTTAGGAGTGCCTCGAGAGAGTGCATTTTGAAGTTTAGACTTCTAGCATTGAGCAGCATTACCTTCAGATTTTGCATTCTTGTACCTGTTACGGTGGTGGTTTTGTCCTTTGAACTTTGCTTAAAAGAGGCACTATAGGGGTGGCAAGAGCCTTAGCCAGTAACCTGAATCCCAGGGGTGACAGGTGCAGACCATCTCTTGCAAAGCATCATGGCCTGTCAATCATGTCGTCCCAGGCAGACAGATACTGGATCCCCTTTGAATGACACCAGAAGCTTAGCCAATTGTTGAAGTCAATCATTTTGTCCTAATATTGTGGTATCATTCTGGGTGAAGGCAGGATGCTACTCAGAGCTAGGGTCATACCTGCCTGGACCACATGATCTGAGAGCTCTTCCATGTCTCTTTTCATGTAGTCCAGGAAGGTACGTCTCAAGTCATTCACTCCAACATGGACAATGGCAGAGTCATATTTGTACTTGTGGAGTGACTTGAGTACATGAGTTATGTGGCGGATCTTGGCACCTGACAGGCAGCTCACTGTAATTTTCTTCTTGTTCAGCCTGGTGAGTGGGACATCAGTGTGCCGGACTATAGAGTCACCTATGACTAAAGTGTTAGGCACGTTGTCTTGCCTTAGGGGGCTGTTACTGTGTGGCACACTGGTGTTGTGAGCTATGTGACACTTTGGTTGTGATTGGTGTTTGTTTGCGTTTCAGCTTCGGAGGTCCTTCTTGCTTGGGCAGGTTACAGTTAAGGACCTCCGCATACGTGGATTCAGTGTTGCTATGTGTGGGTGTTGGTGGTGTGAGTTTAGAAGGGCTATGTGTATGTATATTCTCCAATTCTCTGCAATATTCTGGTCAAATACAAATGGTAGCGGTTTTCAAAAGCCGTCTTCCGTATTAATACAGCTCAGTGAAGACTTTTGCCAGTATGCACAAACACACACACTTGTACAAATGCCTGAAATTTATGACAATACTTGTAACTACGCCCAGTAGCACAACAAGCCTCTATATAACTGAACTTTGCAAAATATATTTCCCGGGCACTGTAATACTCTTGAAATCACTGTACTGTAAGAGTCAGTTATCATAATTTTAAGAAGCTTTCCAAATAACTGCACTATGTGAATAAATTGGGTGGAAGAAGCTCAGAGTAAGAAACATTTCAAAATAATTGCACTTTGCGAATAAACAGCACACAGCACACTGAAATTTCCCCAAAATGGCTGTATTTTGCTAACAACTCTGTACAGTGCAAGAAACACTTTGTAATGGTGACACTCTGCAAATAGACACACCCAGTAGAAGAAACTTTTTGAAACGGCTGTATTTGACTACACTTCATGAAATAGTGGAACTCTACACACAACAAACTCTTTGGAATAAATGCACAGTAATAAACATACACTGTAAGCATTTTTGTACACTTTGAGATATTTCGAATAACTCTTAGTTATACTATTCAGAGCTCTAATCAATGTGAAGTGGTAGTTTATGCCAAAACACATTAATTTGCCAAAAAACATATAGTTGTCTTGCTTTATTTATACTTAATATGCCCCTTTTGCCCTTTGTTATATTAATTTTGCTCATGTAATCTCTTTTCATGCCCATTATATTTTCTTGTGCTCATTTTAACTCTAAACATACTTGTTTTACTTTAAACATGCTCGTTTTGTAATTCTGAGGTAATTCTGAACCCTTTATGTACTTTTCTGATGCTCGTTTTTTCAGACCTCTTAATTTCAACCATTTTGTTTAATTAATAAGCTTTTTATGCTTCTCATTTGCTTAATACATGATTTTGTGTTATTTGTTTGCTTAATAATGTGTTTTGTGCCCTTGTAATGCTCATACCTCTCAACCTCTTAGCACAGTAGTTTTGGACAAAGCCTAAAATAATGGTGGTGGGGGGGACAAAGAACCGAAGAATGGGTACAGATTTTAAATATTGGTTTTCTAAACTGAGAAAGTTGCTAGAACAACAGGATTTGTATTTGCATGTATTTTCGGAAGGATATGAAGTCTGAAACTCAAATGTTTGCCATTATTGAGTGACCTCAGTTCTCAGCAGTTTGCCAGAAAGCCATAAATTGTACGAGGAACATGCCAAAAATGAGGTGAAAATCTGTACAGTTGAGAGGTATGGTAATACTCCGTTTTATCTTGTTTATAAAATAAATTGTTTGCGCAAGTTTTCATTACCTTTAGCTTGTTTCTGGACCTTTTTTGCATTTAGTTCACTTAGTTTACTTTCACTGTTAACTCTGCACCTGGTAGCTCTGAAAAGCAGTCTGGAATCCTCTTTCTGACACCATCTCGCTCATCTAGTCAGGATGAAGTAGACGAACATTGTGGGTACTGTTCAAGCAGCTTTATAATATACAAACAAACATATATACAAACTAGTTGTCTCATGCATAGGTGTTCACACTCTGGCTGTACTCACAAAATGGCACTGAAGCTAGCATGTGCCTGCTATTATATGCATGTCAGGTCTTAGAAATGCTTCTTAAAGCTACAACACATATGTTATTCTACACCTCCCCCCTTGTTTTCTAGTTACCTTTGTTCAAAACAGACATTCCTAAACATCAGTAACCTGGCTGCAAGAGCATAGCTAGTTCCATTTCTGTGCACTGCACCTACTACAATGCATAACATAACGTGCCCTTTGCTGTTAAATTTTGAAAGCAAATGTATTGTAGCTACAGTTCTTTAACTTTGCCTTTGTTTTCCATATCTGACATCATGTTTTATATATATGATATTTGTAGGTTTGTCTAGATGGTGAATAAACAACAGAGAGTCACTAAGGCTTTGCAGTCTAGCTGTCTTATGGTTTATATTCAGACTAAATTCCGTAGCTAGTATGTTAGCATTAAAGCTATACATCCTAACTGCTACACTAGATGCATATCAAAAAAGGTATGCTTGGACATACAGTATATATGCTTTCAATGTAAGCAAAATATCAGACATTACAGTCACAAAATGTTTTCAGTCAGTTGCAAAAAAGTATATTTTACCACAATTTTTTCAGTCAGCTTTCTTAAGAAATGAAGCTAATGCGCAAGTGTCCCTGATCAGAGTTTTCTTCACAATTGTACAAAATTTACCTCTGATTTATACAGCAAGAAGTTGAAATGAAGAAACCTTTTTACTTTTAAGGTACACAAATGCTCATTCTGCACCTCGTCACAAATATAATCATAACTGTTTACTAATCAAATGGAGAAGTGAACAGAGATCAGATAGTAATTCTGCATTGCAGATATACATTTCAGAGTAAGGCTTTCAGTAATTACAAATGACAAAAAAAGGTTTTATATATTACACCACATTTATCTTGTAGTAAAAAGTGTTTTATAATGTTGAAACAAGGATTTAAACACCCTACCTTAATAAACAGTGGAGTAAAATTTAAACTAAATTAAGGTAGTTAAGAACTAGGACCGCAGTGAGTTACAAAAAGTAATACATTACTTCATCTTAGCACTGGTGCAGCCAGAAAAGTTTGATTTGCATACTCATACCTCTCTACCTGTCAACATTAAAAGTCAATGCAGTAGTCATAAAGGATAAAGCCTTCACTAGATCCCAGCCACCTGGGTTAAATTAGTGGAGCAACAAGGAGAGATTGCTGTGCCCAATTTGTTGGATATTTGCTTGAGCATCCCTGTCAGTGATTTCTAGTGGAGGTCGGAGACCCTGATGTAGGAGGTGTAGCCCAAAGATGGGAGCAGGGTAGGGATGTGGCTGAGCGGAGGCAGGGCAAAATTCAACAAATCCCCATTGCATACCTAACACGCTGGTGCAGCCACACAGACCAACACAAGGAAGTGTGAAACAAGTAGGTCAAAAAAGTGACCTCCCATAGCTGAAGGCAACAGGGAAAGCCCCTGGATTCTCTTAGGTTCAAGCCTCAGCTTAATTAGTTATGCTGGGTGAGTTAAAGGAAAAGATGGCGGACCTGGTGATGTATGGGGGCACAGGGGGGTATGCGCCATAGAATGATGGACATAAGTGAAAAAGAGCTCAAAAAACACATAGCAGTAATCACTAAAAATCATAGAAGAGGGCCTAAATGAGGAACACTTTCATGGAATAGGATGCCTGTAGATATTAGACCCCATATAATTAGTGAAAATAAATTTTTGTGCAGGCTTATTTCAGTTATTTGGTAATGTATACACTCTTGAACAGACTATATCTTATAGGTTCATAGGTAGGTACTAGGCTATCTGCCCGAGGCCATTTATAAGCCAGAGTGTGTCGGCTTTCGCCACCCCATTGATTAATTAACTGATTCTCTATCAAGCAGAGCCAATGAAGTGATCCCAGGGGTGTATTTTCTGTTACCCATCCACTCGTCAAGGTTTCTCTTGAAGAATGTTAGTGAGGGTCTCTGCCTAATGTAGTTTGGAATTTTGTTCCAAAGCATGGGGAGTCTCTGTGACAGGACTCTATCACTCCAGAATGTTCTATTTATTGTTGTGGCAAGGTTTAGCTCACTAGAGCACGTGGCTCGCAGTGACTTGGATTTCTTTAGGTGGAGCATGTCCATCAATTCTGAGTTGGACATGGCTTTGTAAGTCAGGTAGAGATCACCTCTGAGTAAGCGATGTGCCACTGAGTACAGCTGGAGTTTTTTCAGTCGGGCTGCATAGGACATATGTTTGAGGCCAGTAATCCTCTTGCTGAGGTACTTTTGTGGTCTTTCCAGCTGTTGGAAGTGTCTTGTGAGGTACATCCCAAATGGGGCATTGTACTCTATGGTGGGTCTGATGAATGACGAGTAGAGGGGCACTATAACCTATTTATTTCTAGATGGAAACCCTTTAGTAATTAGATGGGCCACATTGAAGGATTTCCTAACTACTTGGGCAATATGACTGTCAAAGGAGAGATTACTATCTACCTGGGTCCCCAGATCTCTTATTACCTCTGCTGTATTAAGGGGGCTGCCACCTATGTGGTAATTCGTGGGTGTTTTGTTTTTCCCAAACGGGACGACTATGCATTTTATGGCATTTAGCTTGAGGCCATGACTTTGACACTAGGTTTCCGTCTCAGTAAGGCCCTTTTGGAGGATGTCCGTGTCAGCCAGAGAGTTAATTATGGCTCCCAGTTTGCAGTCATCGGCGAACTTGGTTAGCCATAGTCCTACTATGTTTGCCTGTACTTCTGAGAAGTATATGCTGAATAGTAGGGGTCCCAGGACCGAGCCTTGCGGGACACCACTTGTGAATGGTTTAGAGTCGGACCTGGAGCCTGCTATTCTTATTATGTGAGTTCTGTCTGTAAGCCAGTTGGCAATCCATCTCGTGACATAGGGGTTTATGTTCAGGCTGGTGAGTTTTTCTGTAATACTTGAGTGGGGAATGGTGTCAGAAGCCTTGGCGAGGTCAAAGTAGGCTGTGTGAACAACCTTTCCCTCGTCTATGACCTTGATGACTGTCTCGAAGAAGTCAACCAGGTTTAGTAGGCATGATCTGCCCTTAAAAAAGCTGAACTGGTTCAGGTTAAGTGTTTGGAGGTTCCCAATGTCTTTGTTAATGAGTTCCATGATGATGCGCTCCATAGCCTTGCAGACCAGTCTAGTCAGGCTTATGAGGCGATAGTTACCAGGGTCAGTTGTGGCCCCTCGTTTGTGGAGTGGAATAACCATTGCTGTGCGCCATTCTATGGGCACATAGCCTGTGGAGAAGCTGAGGTTGAACAGCGTGTTTAGGTGGGGGGTTAGTTCGTTCTGTAGTTCATGTAAGACGCAGCCTGGGACGCCATCTGGCCGCGTTGACGCTGTGTTTTTGGCTTTTGAAAGGGCTGTTTTCACCTGTGCATCTATGATTTCCAGGACACTACAATTTTCCGGTATTGTTATGGGCCCTTTTGGGGGTGAGAGGGGGGGTGAAGTTTGCACTGACCCTATCTGCCAGGATGTTGGCAATATCAGTAGGTTCAGTATATTTTGTGCTATTTTGCACTAGTTCAGTGCATATCTGCGAGTTGCCACTTAGATTCTTAACATAGCTAAAGAAGGCTTTGTGGTTATCTTTTGAATCCTTGGCTATTTTTCTTTATCCTTATTTTATTATTTTATTTTTTTATTATTTTATTATTTTATTCTTTATTTTTTATTTATCTTTGGCTATTTTATAAGAAAAGTCAGAAAATAGTCACTACATTTAAGTGGAACAAGGAAAACATTTGAGGATAAAAAGCATAACACTATACCTAAATCGTAGTAGCTGAGAGGTATGCGCACACCAACCTCATATGTTTCTTTTGTACCTCCCCAAATATGAGGCAACATATGCTGAAATTCTCACACTGGCCAGTTAACTGATACTTGGTACTGATATATAAAAAAATTAAAACCCCATTACTTTGGACATAATTTTTCAAGACAAGTTTATACCCTTATACCCATGAAACAAAGTGCTACTCTGGAAAAAAGAAATAGAATATTCATATGCCTAACTGCAGCTCTGCAACTATATACCTTATTAAGCTCATAACATGAAAAAAAAGGGTGATAGGGTGATAATGAAGAATGTTGCACCACACCTGTGTTTTTGTATAGCTTTATAAATGATACGGCAGTTGCCTAACATCAGCTGCTGCATATCACCTCTGCCACAGCTATCAACTTCTTTGTTCAATAAACAGGGGTAAACCTAAAAAAAAGGGGGTAGAAAACCTATTATTGTTACTCATACCTTTCAAGTGACCTCAATTTATTATTTATTTACATTTGATTACTGGGTAGTGTCTGACTGGGCCAGAAGCCCGATTTCAGTGGAGACCTAGGGAGAAAAGCTCCAAAGAAGTTACATTGTTACACATTAGTAAAAAACATATGTGAGTGAGAACCATCAACAAAGCAAAAAAGAGCTTTAAGTAATTCACTAAAGTACAGTTGTGTACTCTTACCATAAATGTAGATGTTCGAGTGTGTTCACTGTTGCAGTCATGACTGTAGGGTTCTTCCTGCCAGCAGCAGCCCTCGATCGGCCAGAATCCAAAAGTCTGGATTGGGCATCAGCTGAGGTCACTTTTATCCTGACGTCAATGTGCCAGGAAGTATAAAGACCTCAGCCGACGCCATTACCCCAGTTTTTCTTGCCCCAGATGTCAGGTGCCCAAAACCTCAGCAGCCAAAATACCTCATAACAGACAATACTCAAAGAAAAAACAAAAGAGGGGGTAGGAGGGAGGGTAACTCAGATTGCAACAGTGAACACACTCGAACATCTACATTTATGGTAAGAGTACACAAATGTACTATGTCCTTCGTGCTTCACTGTTGCAGTCATGACTGTAGGGTTGAGCCCCAAAGCTAAGAAAGGGTAGCTGGAGGAGAAACAGAAGGAGCGGCCACAAAACCTTGCAAAACCGCAGAAGCAAAACTGGCCCTAGATTTAGAATAGAGATGGAGGTTGTAATGCTTAGAAAAAGTATGCACAGAACTCCAAGTAGCAGCCTCTAAAATATCCTTGGTAGGAACCCCACAAAGAAAGGCTGCTGAAGTAGCAGTAGCCCGGGTAGAATGAGTCCTAATATTAACAGGAACTGGATTGCCATGAAAAGAGTAACAGAACTTGATGCAGTGGGCAATCCACTTAGAAATAGTTTGCTTAGTGATTGCTTTCCCTAAAACAGTAGGAGCATAAGCGAAAAACAATTGGTCAGATTTCCTGAATATCTTGGTCCTGTCCAGGTAAAAACGAAGCTGCCTGTGCACGTCCAAAGAGTGCAAAAGACTTTCTTCCTCTTTTTGAGGATTAGGATAAAAAGTAGGCAAATGAATAGTCTGATTCAAGGCCACTGCCGAAACCACCTTAGGCATGAAGGTGGGATTAGTCCTTAGGGATACCCTGTCCTGATGAAAAATAATGAAGGGTTCCACAGCCATGAGTGCTTGTAATTCCAAAATTCTTCTAGCAGAGGTTATAGCTAAAAGAAAAGCAGTTTTCCAAGTCAAAAATGTTAAATCCATGGAAGCTGCAGGTTCAAAAGGAGACGAGGTTAATTTTTCCAAAACATAGTTAAGATCCCAAGTGGGAACAGGTGCTCTTATAGGGGGCCGAACATTCTTAGCCCCTCTAAGAAATTGTTTAAGTAATGGATGAGAAAAAATCGGAGGATCTGTATTGTAATGTGCAGAAATAGCAGAAGCATGAAGCTTAATAGATGAAAAAGATAGGCCCGTATGTAACACCTCTGCCAGATACTTTAAAATCAGAGGAATGTTCGGAACAGTAGAATCACCACCTTGGACTTGATTCCAGCAGCAAAATCCTTTCCATTTACCTGCATAAGATTTCATAGTGCTGGGCCATCTAGCTTAAAGGATTACATCCATTACCTGTTTGGAAAGAGTAGAGGTGTTTACAGACCCTGGATCCGCCAGGCAGCTAGATTCAGAGTTTTGACATGAATGTGCAGGATCCGGCCATCCTGTTGAGACAGTAGATGAGGGATTTGAGGCAGAATCCAGGGAGGCTCCTGAACTAGGTTCATCAGAGTGGAATACCAGAAATGTCGAGGCCAATTGGGAGCCAGTAAAATCATTTGCGGTCTGTCCTGTTTTATCTTCAGAAGTACCTGAGGTAGAAGAGGAAAAGGAGGAAAAGCATATACTGAGAGGTGTTTCCAACTGAATGAGAGGGCATCCACTTGCCATGCTAGTTTGTGGTAGGTCCTGGTGCAGAATGTTGGAAGTTGATGATTCTGAGGGGATGCAAAAAGATCTATGCCCGGACATCCCCATGCCTGTACTAGCATCCTGAATATCCAAACATCCAACATCCATTCGTGTGGATCCGAAAGTGTCCTGCTCAATGTGTCTGCCAGAGTGTTGTCTTTTACTGGCAGGAATTGTGCCTGTAAGTGGACTCTGCAGGTCAGTGCAGTTTACCACAGAGCCATGGCTAACCTGCACAGGGGGTAAGAGTGAGAGCCCCCCTGCTTGTTTATGTACCACATCACTGTAGTGTTGTCTGTCTTTATCAACAATTGCCCTGGTAGAAGAAAGTCCCTGTAGGCTATCAGAGCATTCTGTACAGCGAGCATCTCCTTCAAATTTATGTGCAGGTGAATTTGCTCCTTTGTCCAAACACCCTGAAGACATCTCCCGTGCATGTGGGCTCCCCAGGCATAATCTGAAGCATCCGTTGTCAGAACTTGGTTGGTTGGTGGAGGACAAAAAGGCCTCCCCTTGTTCTGGAGACAGGCTTCGGCCCACCAAAGAAACTCTTGTTGTAGACAAGGCAAAATCGTGATCACTGTTGCCAAACTGTGGTAATGCTGAGACCACACACTCTTGAGGTACCACTGTAGTTTCCTCATGTGCAGTCTTACATATGGTATTAGGAGAATGCAGGAAGCCATGTAACCTAAAGCCTGCATAACCTTTCTTGCAGTCAGCTGTGTCATTAAAGCCAGGTGTTGGAAAGAAGCCAGTTGCGCTTTTTTGTCAGGTGTCAAGGAAGCCATCTGGGTTGTAGTACTCAGAAGAGCACCCAGGAAAGTAATTTGTTGTGTGGGCAGATTTGACTTCTTTAGATTCACTGTGAATCCGAGGTACTGTAGAAGATGCTGCACAAAAGCTAGATGCTGAAGTAGAGTGTCTTTGCTGTCCGCTTGAATAAGACAGTCATCCAGATAAGGGTATATTTGAATCCCCTTCTGTCTGCAAAACGCCATTACTGGTGCCAGGCACTTTATAAAGACCCTGGGCACAGTAGATAAGCCAAAGGGCAGCACAGAGAACTGGTAATACTTCGAGCCCGCTTTGAAGCTCAGATACCTTCTGCGCTTTCGCCTTATCTGGAATATGCAGGTAAGCTTCCTTTAAGTCCAGAGTCACCATCCAGGCATTCTTATCCAACATAGGCAGCAGCTGCTGCAGAGTGAGCATCTTGAATTTTGGTACATCTAGGAAGGTGTTTAGTACGGAAAGGTCCAGGATTGGTCTCCACGAATTTTCCTTCCTGGGAACCAGGAAAAGTCTTGAATAAAAACCTTGCCCTATTTCTAAATTTGGTACCAATTCTATGGCCCTCATAGCTAAGAGGGACTGAACCTGCCTGTGCCTCTGCCCATTGATGATTTGGCAGATCTGGCCAACCGTTTGGTTTTGGCAAGGTGTGGAAATGAAATCTGTAACCTCTTGAGACTATGTCCAGAACCCATTTGTCCCGGGTTATGTGGCCCCAATTTTGATACAAAAGAGAAATCTTTCCTCCCAAAGGTGCTTCCAGGAGAGGAGCCCCTGGAACCAGAAAGGGAGAGTCATAAAGACTGTTTCCGGTAGGGTTCAGACTTATCTTCACCTCCTTTGGGAGAGGGGGCAGTCCACTGCCTATTCCTAAAAAGGGTTTGTGCCTGTCCCCTACCTCTGGAATGCCTGAATCTGCTTCTTTGAGGCCTGTCTGAGCTTGGAAAGGGCCAAGGTTTAGCTGGCCAGTGCCTGCTAAATCTAGGAGGTTGCACGTGTAGAAAATACTTAACGGTCTGCATAGATTTGGCTTTGTCCTCCATTTTCTTTAAAACCTCTTCAGCTTTGGCCCCAAACAAAACATCGTGCTGCAAAGGGGCATCCAAAAGTTTGGCTTTAACCTGATCCAGCAAGCTTTGTTCCTTTAACCAAGCATGTCTTCTAATAACTGCGCCAGTTGTTGCAGCCCTACAAGAAGCTTCCAAAGAATCAAAACCACAATGCAGGGTATGTTTACCCCCTTGTTCAATAGCGTGCAATAAATCCTGTAACTCCTTATCATCCGCATCAATAGAAACAGCTGACATCTTTTGTTTAAATACAGACAAAAGGTATTGCTGATACTTTAGCATATGAAATTGACAGTTCAAAGCTCTAATAGACAATGTAGCAGAAGTATAAACTTTTTTACCCCATCTTTCCAAAGCCCTGAACTCTCGGTCAGAGGGAATAGGATGTTTAGCAGAGGCCGCTTTAACACCCTCAGGGCCCTGAGAAATTGTTTCCGGATCAGGTGAAAGATTCTTAATCTGGAACCCTATAATACCTATCTGGTTTGACTGGAGCAGGGGGAAAAGAATCAGGAGAGAGGGAAGCTTCTGAAAAAACATCACCTACAATGTCCAATACAGGGGCAATAGCAAGAGGCTTATGCTGAGGGAGAAGAAGAAAATCCCTAAGCCTTTTCTTGGTTTCGGAGAATTCCTGCCCTTCCCAGTGAAAATGCTCCCTCATATCATGCAAAGTTTCACCAAAAGAATAATTCTCAGGAGGAGAGGCTGAAGGAAAGAAATCTTCAGCATCAGAATCCTCATAAGGAGGAAAGGAACAATCCTGCTCAAGGGAAGAAGCAGAAGAAACAGAAATTTGGTCTGAAGAATCATAATTGGACTGTAATCTAGGCTTTTTGTCAGGAGGGGGATGAGAACCTCTGATCATAGATAACAAATCTTCAGCCATCTTAAGCATCTGCCTTTGAGGCCTAGGACCCTGATCAAAAGGTGTCTGTGCTTGCCATCTCTTTTTCGCTGGAGCCTTAGTCATTGTCTTAGAATGCAAAACAGAATCCATATTTACATGAAGCTGTGAAGGCCTGAAAACTCCCTCAGAAGCCGGTACCTGCCTACAGGCTCCGGACCCAACTGAGGGAGTAGTATCCGAAGGTCCATTCCCTGGCAACTCTGAAGGCCCCATCAGCTCCACACCAGAGTTGGTACAGGCAATTGGTTCAAAAGAGGCGGACGACAGGGGCTGCAAAGGCACCTCACTGATGACCGACGAACCAGCAACTGGCAATAACTGAGTAATATCCACTGCTTTGGACCTCGGAGGCCTGTCTTTATCTTTGCGCCTCTTACACAGACCAGAAGCCGGAAAAGAATCTGAAGACATATTATAATTAAACCTTTTACCAAAATAGTAGAAGGCAAAGTTGTACCTACGCCTAATAGTAGGCTGATTAAATCTAGCACAAAACCCACAATTAGCAACGTCATGGTCAGGCCCCAGGCAGGGAATACAATAAGAGTGAAAATCCCTTTGAGGTCTTTGTTTTCCACAAGAAATACAATTATTAACTTTTTCTGACGTCTGACTGGAGCAAGAAAAAGACCTCCCCAACGGGGTACTTATCTTATAAAATGAAAGTAAATCCAAAACCAGACAGGAGTAGGCCGACCGGCATCAGCAAACTGCTCAGGGCACTGCGCGGCAAGAAAGACTGGGGTAATGGCGTCAGCTGAGGTCTTTATACTTCCTGGCACATTGACGTCAGGACAAAAGCGACCTCAGCTGATGCCCAATCCAGACTTTGGGATTCTGGCCGATCGAGGGCTGCTGCTGGCAGGAAGAACCCTGCAGTCATGACTGCAACAGTGAACCACGAAGGACATCAATAGATCATAAACAATCAACATTAGATAAGAAAAAATGCAGTAAGCTTTCAAGATTAATTAAGATATTACATACAATTTACAAAAACAGATTTTGTTTTTGGTTAGGACAAAAAGAAGATATGTGTATTAAAAGAAGATAGAAGTCTCATGAGTATCAAAGGAAGGTAGAAGCCTCATTGCCAAGATGACAAAAGGTTAAGGGAGGAAATGCAGGAAGACAGTATAAGACAGTAAGTATAGTTAGTCTGGGGGGGAGAACAGGAGCATAGCCAATGATGAGAGAAGTATTCTTTTAGAGCCTGTTTGAAGCGATTTGTATCAGTGATGGATAGAATATGCTGGGGAAGAGAATTCCAGTGTTTGGCAATTTTGTGGCAGTATAAGGAGTCACCATGTGAGTTTTGGGTTTTAGTAACTTTAAGCAACACTTTATCAGCAGACCTGAGTGACTTAAGGTTAGGGTAGGGTTGAACAATTTTGAGGAATATTCCTCATTTTGAGTCTTAAAAATTCCATGTTCCTCACTGTTCCACATTTGAAGGGCATATTACGCATTCAGTATTAAGATTTTTTTCTAATTAATGTCACAGACAGCTGAGAGATACATTCAGCAACAGTGAAAGCTTTTTACTTTTATCATATTTAGTGGCAGTAACAGTTTCAGGTGATAACTGAGAACACTGGAATTTGTGTAATTATGTCAGTTGGTATTCTGGATTTGCACTATCGCCAAGAAAAGCAAGGACCACTAAGTTCAGAATGCTTGAAATGTAACTAGAAATGTTAGAAGAGTGTATCACTTATT
This sequence comes from Protopterus annectens, assembly GCF_019279795.1. NCBI lineage: Eukaryota > Metazoa > Chordata > Ceratodontiformes > Protopteridae > Protopterus > Protopterus annectens. Next base: position 732,251,326 of record NC_056744.1, read on the forward strand.
ATTATTATCATGCTATGGGCATCTCAGTCATTCACACTCATAATGCTCAACTGTCCAGAGTTTCGCAGAGTGTCCAGATTTTTGCCACATATTTTTGGTTTGTTCCTCATAAAATTTTTTTTTTTTCTAGCAAATTATTGAGGCTTGAAGTCACTAAATAATACTAAATAGTGACAGACATTTGAGTTTCAGACTTAATAGCCTTCAGAAAATGCATAATAATGATTCAAAATATAGCTCTGAACCAATAAGGGACAAAGCTCAACAGAATCAAAGACAAATCCAGAAATAAACAATGGGGACATTTTTTAAAATATTATTTATTTATTTAATGATTTAAAATTTGTTAACCTGGAAAGTCCAACTTGGAACAAAGCCAATTTTCAGGGTTGCCCGGGAAGAAACACTCCAGATGCATGTCTTTGTAATTTTATTAGTAATATTAACTAGAGACATTATTAAATAAAAATAAAAATGTAAAGCTGTCCAAGACAGCTATAAAACAAAGGATTTAATGTACAAAGTTAGCACTTTCACAGCAAAACTGCTGCTTCATCAGACTTACAGTAAAAACAGTCAAGACAATGTATATATAAAAATCACATGCCATATCTAATTGAAAAGTTCAATGAGGTAATTTTCTAACTTTTTTAAAGTAGGTTTAATGGAAACACGCCCATTCAAGCCTGGGTGTTTTGTCAGTGTTTAGACAGGCAATCCACCTTAGTTCTGCACATTCTGTCATATTCACTAACTCACCAAGTCTTAGACTTTCACATAACACTTCTAGAACAGCAAATTTAAATTGTATTTTGTAGTTTCTTGTGTATTTTGTCTACCTTAACTAGACAGTGGCACTTTTATATTTCTAACTAGAGACATTGCCAGAATAACAGAAATTCACTGAAGTAAAAGAAGTCTGTAATTCAAATTATTGTCATTAAGTGTAATTCACCACCTTTTCTCCAAAAGTCACCAGTTTTAGGAGAGATTAAAAATGACAGAGGTAAAATTTTGAGTCTAACTCAGGGACAGTTTAGATAATTCAAAACCTGTTATTCTAGCAACTCTTTATAGGAGCAGTGTTTAAACGCTGTCCCTATTTCGGGGCCTTTGCCGCCCAGTCATTTCTGGCTTTGTCCAGTTGTCCATCCAGACCCCCCTCCAGATTTTTTTGCGCTGAGTCTTAGAGAGGTGCTCTATAATATTTAAGGAAGAGTTACTGTCCTAAATAATGCAGCGACTTTTTTGAAACAGTAGAGTAAGCACATACACAATTAAGCAACACAGAAACCCATGCTGTCAATTTTAAAGGCCGCCCCTTTAAGAGTACAAAGTGGGCGGTGCCGTTTGCTTCGTACGTGCAGTTATTACCTCAGCCTGCCCAACGAATGAGTACTTGTTTGAAGTCTCGCCCCTCCACAGTGTTCCTCACTGGCAAGGACAAGCAAGGAAAGACTGTACGGAAGTTTACTTAGTAACGTCCTCCTGCAGTGATGGTGAAAATTGTTACTGTCAAAACTAAACCTTACACCGATCAGAAGCCCGGTACTAGCGGGCTCCGGAAACGGGTAACGGTTTTCCAGAACAGTGCTCATTATGCTGAAAATTTCATCCAGAGCATTATTTCAACCATCGACCCGTCCGAAAGACAAGAAGGGACGCTTGTGGTGGGAGGCGATGGAAGATTTTATTTAAAGGAGTCAATCAAGCTCATCATAGGGATTGCTGCTGCAAACGGGGTAATGCTGCAGTTTGTGGGTGTAAATTGTCAACACTGACATGGTTTTACATTTCTGCTGGCCTGTTACCAAATAATTTCTGTTTTTGACTTTTTGTATCACTTGTCTGATAAATAGGCGTTTGTACTATGTAGTTTTGCTATAAAAAATTAGCATGTACTCTTGTGTATTATCATCCAGTGAATTAATATATTGCAGTTTTGTAAATCCATAAATGATGTCCTGCACTCGTGACGATAGTATTTGAAACCTTAGTGAGCACTTGTAAAAGGTCAAGGGCAACTAGATCTTGTAATAGGATTCTGCTGGGGGATTTTGACCTTCGGCATTTGATTTGTGTATGCTGCATATCTTAGATGGCTAGTTTTCCTGACCTGTCGTTAAGTGTTTTATGGTGTTTTAATTCTCCTTTTTGTTCTACGTGAAATGTGGACTATTTTTTATTTTACTTTGTAAAAAGTGGTGGCCAGCTTCTATTGGGGAAAAGCATTCGAGCTGTAAACTTAATGCTCAGAGTTTGAGGCATTGTGGTGAATTGGTGTCGGGGCTGTCTTCACTTTCTTCCAAGGTCAGGTGAGTGCAAACTGTTTTTGGTAAAAGCGACATTGTTTCCAAAATGGTGTGTAACTTATTTCAGGGAGATGGATACAGTTTGTGCTTTGGCACAGCATTCCCAGCTATACTTGAAAGATTTTCCAGTGACTCTTATTGCTGTCAGTTTTGCTGCTGAGGAGTGGTTGATGGATGCCAGCCTTGTATTGGCATTGGTGGGGATAGTTTTATAGTTGCAGGTGATGGCGCTATTGTTCCTCTACTTTTTACATATATGAAGTGTTTTTCAAACATTTATTAGCATTCTTTGATCTGGAGTAAAAGAGGTGAGGTCAAGGATGATTTTTAAGATTGTACTATAGGCAAGTGGGGGGTGGTCCATGAAGTATGCTATTAACTATTGATTGTGTGTGTGTGTGTATAGTGCTTATATATATATATATATATATATATATATATATATATATATATATATATATAATCTCAGAAAACCTCTCCCAGTGTGTGCATGTCTGTGTGTGTGTATGGTAAATGTTGAATTCTGCAACAAAACAAGGCCTTTCTGTTACCTGTAGTTTCTGGTATACAACTGAGAAAATTTACTGTTTGTTTAAAGGTTATTAACTGGGTTCAAGGGATGATACTGGAACTTTTTTTGGCCTCTTCCCAGGCCACATGGCAATACACGATATGCCAGTGTGTAACATAATATGAATATGTCTAAGCAATCCTGGGGGCAGTATTCTGTAGTTTAATTAAAATAAAAAAAACAATGCATCTGACACACTGTTCAATAGGAAAGCATATGTCTCATAGTAAGTAATGCAAAGCATAACCGTGGGTAATGGAATATATGTAAATATTGTATTACTATAAATGCATATAAGTAATCTACAAAAGAAACACATTAGGAAATGCAGTACAGGGTCTTTTGAAATATAATGTGAACAAGTCATTATTTACATCAAATATGTAGTATGCAATATCTGGAGATTTGTACAAGTGATGTAATTCTTAACCATTGTCTTTAAAATCCCTGCATTTCTAATCATGTTTCAATTATTTCTTGAGCTGTTTAAAGTCTGGGGTGGTGATTATCTCTGAAGGCAGATTATTCTATGAGGTAGAGGTTGCTTTTTTAAGGACTCCCATATGGTAAGAGTAAATAGCAAGCCTTATTAGCACAGGGCCTGCTGAATGGCATAATTCATAGAAGAATTTGTGAACAATATGTGAGTTAGCAAGGGGGACATTATCTGTTGTGCATTAACTGGAATGCTGGTGTGCTTATTAAGTAGGCTGATCTATCAGAGTTTGGGTGCTATTTGACTTTGGATATGGTGCTACAGTCTACAGTGGTGTGAGGTGGGACTGGCTAAGAGTATGAATTGCAGAATTTTATTTTCTGTACTTTGGTGGGCAGAAATATTGTAGCTTGATAAGGATGCAACTAGAGGCAAAGTGCATTCAAGCCATGTAGTAGTAAACTAATAGTGGATCGCTGTGATTCTGGAATTAATAGGAGAACATGAGCGGAGCCTTGTGTCATCCCCCTTGTTAGTGGAGCTATTGCAGCAATAGTTTTTCCCATATGGACAGAAGGTTCTATTGGTTAAGTAGTTACTGAGGTGCTGAAACCCATTAGAGGAGGAGCTCTAGTCAATTTTTTAACACACGCGAGGCAATTTACAGTTTTGAATGATCTCTTAAGATCTAGGAGGATGGGCATCCATAGCAGAGGACTATATTTTGGATGACACGTTTATCCAGGACAGAATGTCTTGATTAGTATATATTTCAGCATTTTTTAATAACATTTTTATTCTAGAATTCTTGCTTGTAGGACCGAATAGATGTCTGCCTGCAGTCAGTCAGTTTTGGGATGTGGGATAATTTGCTTTGTTTTATTTTCCATTTGTTTACCAGGTTTGTCCTACTGGGTTTAGTACTCTTTTTCAGCTGAGGCCTGGGGAGAAAAGCTTCAACATATTACAAACGTTCAGTAATTGAATTAACAGACATTAAGTAGTATTACAATGAATGCTCATTAGTATTCAAAAATGTGCACACTGATTGGGCATGCCAACTTGCACACCTATTGTAAATTGAGCATATACCAATATAAAAAGTCTGGTCACTGAAGTACCATTTAGCAGCTGGATGTTTTTCTATTGGTATATGGTACAGAGGCATTAGTCTCAATAATTCAGATTTTTCTCATATTTCTTAGCTGTTCCTCATGAAATTTGTTTTTTCTGATAAATCATTGAGGAATGAAGTCACTAAATGACACTCATTTCAGTTTCAAACTTTCCTTAAAACTCATTACAGCCGAGTGACTTCTCCAGGCGTTTCTGCAGTTACACCCTACTGCTCCTCTAGGCATCAGATATTGCCTGTTCATATTTGTATTAATAATTCCAAAACCATGTTACATACAAGGTATCAGAAAATTTTATCTTGAAGCATACATGATAGCAAAGACAATTGTATTGATATATGACTGCTGTCAATGGGTATTTGTTAAAAGTGTACGGTGATAACTTCAATTTTTAAATGCTGAAGCCATGCCCACTAGGAGTTAAAGGTACACACTCAAATGCACAATAACACAAACATTCTCGCAGCTTTCTAAGTTTATAAGAGCAACATTTGCAATCAGTCCCCTTTTGAAGCCTTTTTCTCCTTTTATTTATGGGTTTGTCTTCATTTCTTGAGCTAAGAGGTTGAGAGGTATGTACGGATGGTAAAGTAAATACATACTGGTATGTTTTGCAAACTAAAGAAAGTACCTGATTTTCCTTATTTCTGCTGTCTCTGTCTCTCTCGGCTCTCCAGATGTTATAATTTATATAAAAAAAAAAATGCAATGGATATCTTACTTCCTCTGTTGCTCAAAGCCCCATATGCATGCGCAGTACATAAACAAATGCAGAGGAACATCACAATGCCGTTCGACAAAAACATTTATTTAAGAAAAATAATTTATTTCTTGTATAGATGCAATAACAGACTCCTGGTTGTGATATATTGAAGATTTACCCACTGTTGCCTTTGTTTAATCACTTGGGCTTTGCCCTCATGATCAAATCACACCAGCCGTGGGTAAATCCTTAATGTAATGGATAGATGACAGTAAAAAAGTACACTAAATGTCTTCTGGCTAGGTCAGTGAGGTAGGTTTTTACTGTTTAATGTATCTAATTTTGATGATTTGTAACCATGTATGATCCATGGTGGTCAAATTTCAACTGGTCACAGTAATTTGTATGGTTGGTTTGTTCTATCATGGTGGTGTTGGCAGTTGTTGGTGAATAATCTTTTGGGGTAAAGAGCAGTAATTTTAGTTTTCTTATGGTTAAGAAGTAGTTGTGACTATAACTATAACTATGCTTCATTCAGTCAGGATTGTTTATGTTCTTGGAGTTTTTGTAGAGCAGGTTAGGGTCAAGTTATCCAGTGAATTGAATTAGAATAGCTTTTTGTAGCAGTGTGGAGGTCATTGAATATATTGAAAAGTATAGATCCTTGTGGGGTACAAGTAGTTAATGGCAAGAAGGTGGAGAAAATACAGTTGTATAAAATCTTACCATAACAGTAGTTGGCCTTCTCTTCACTGTTGCAGTATTCTAAAACAGAAGGGATCTCTCGCCCAGGGCAACCCAATGCTCGGCCAGTATACTAAAGCCTAATGATCTTGTATGCACTGTATGTCACACCTATGCTCACTGTACATAATGTAGGGCACAAAAGAGATGTACGAATTGCCCCTGAAGAGAACAGTCTCCATAGGACAAAGGAGTCCATCCACATCCAGAAGGAAAATGTGCAGAAGAAAAAGGGGAAACTTTCAGCCAGAAAGCAATCTAAAACAAAAACCAGAAGAAACAAAAGGGGGCTGGAGGGAGGGATCAAATACTGCAACAGTGAAGTGAGGACATCTGCTGTTATGGTAAGATTTTACACAGCTGTACAGTGTCCTGTATTACTATTGTAGTATTCTAAACAGAAGCGAGAGTAAAAAAGCTCAAACAGAATGGGAGGTGGAAGGCTGAGGAGCCCTCCGCAAACTTGTATAAAATGGTTCTGGCAAACACAAGAGGGAACTGCTGATGGTTTGAGTATCCACCTGAAGCAACTCCTAATATCTTCTCTGAATATCAGACACTTAAGAATCCCACTTGAAGTATTCCATCATCCTAACAATTGCGTCCCTAATAGACAATTCCTCAAAAGGATACTTTAGGCTAACAGACTGTGTTCCTCGTCAGAACCATAAGGCAAAGCCGTCTGTGAAGAATAGGACAAAGGTCTGTCATCGTACACTGAATCCTCATCTGAGGAATCTGGTTCTTAAGCCATTTAGAAAGGGTAGAGGTCCAAGGACGAGCAGGTACCAAGAGCTCAAGAGGTGGCTTCAGGGTCATCAAGGCAGAAAACAAGCCCTGAGTAAACACTGGCAGTTCCCTTTGAGGATCTTTAGGATGGGCTGAAACATTCTTAATTTTTTTTGTCTGGTCTTGGGAGGGACATCAGCCCTAACAAATAATGGAGGTTCTGACCCTTGACGACATTCGATAAGAGAACCTGGAACTTCCTTCCTGATCAATATCTGCCGAATCCCTCCAGGAACCTCTGGTTCCCCTCAACATACAGAGTAGCTACCTGCAAAGCCTCAGAGGACATGGATGCCGGCCTCTGGAATCGCTGCAGTGGAATCCAAAAGTAGATGCTGAAAGACCTAAAGAGCTATATGATATATACAAGTATATAACATAATGCGTGTGTGTATGCATATACCTACACGTTATTTGTGTGTGTGTGTGTGTATATATATTGCGTAATCAAAAATAAACTTCTCAAATAACTACCACACTAACACCGATAGTTTAATTTATGCGTTTTCATTCGATTTAATCCGAAATTAACTTGTTCAGAAATAACCCAGTACAAACATAAACGGCTTGTATACTATTTGACTTCCTTTCAAAATGACCACCAAAAACAAATCAATGATTAAATTGCCATTCAAACCTGGAAGTTTATCAGCTTTTAAAAATTGCCATATCAACTCTCAGAGCTCAGTGAAAGTGTTTACTTCACCTATAAATTTGAAGATATTGTGACCTAGATTGTTTATACTATGTTTTGCAATAGCATTTTTGTCATCTTTATTTCTAATAGCTGCCACATGTTCTTCTATCCAGTCTTGTAGCCTTCTGGTGGTTTTGCCAAGATAAAAATTTGTACAAACTTCACATTTACCTAAATTAAACCACAGTTTTGATGTTGCAATTAAAATATCCTGGAATACAAAATTAAATTTACAGTGCTTATATCAATGCTTAAAATGTACTTGCATATCGACCAATTGTTACATTTAAGCCTCCCACATTTGTTACAGTTACTGTCATTCATAATACTAAAATTGTTATGATGTTCAAATATATGGTTTAATATTTGTGTCTTTTATAGCAAAACTTGGGACTGTTGCCTAGTTAATGGCTTAACTCTGTTTCCTTGAACAACATACCAATTTCTACTTAATCTCTTTAATTGCATACATATAATTTGAAATAGGAAGTGGAAAACTAAGACTAAAATCATCGTTGTTGTTGTTTTACCTTTTATTAATATTACCCCTTTTATTTTTCTCACCTTTAAATCCAAACCTTAATATGGGTTTGAATTTTGTGAGTCTTTGCTCACTAACTTCTTTCAGCTTACTGTTTACTACTTCTAGGGGATAACTTCTTTGCAAGAAAATAATTATTTTAGAAACTCACACTCTTTACAAATATGTCATTATTTATTAAACGTAATAGGCATATGAATTGCCCTTTTAATTGAGTGTGAATTTATAAATTCTGGATGTTGGTTTGTAAATTCCCCAAAATTGTTCCTGAAGTTTCTCTTATGATGATTGAATAAAATCCCAATCCAGTCTTATCCACCTGGATTTCTGCATCTAAAAATTAAACTTTTTAAAACCATGGTTAGACAGAGTAAACTTTAAAAATTCAGTACTCTTAGACAAATTTTTGATCAAGCTTACTATTACTAACTCTTTAGTACCTTACCATACAAAACACATCTACATATCTTTTCTATAATTCTACTTTGTCAAAAACTTTTAAATGCTGTAAAGTGTTGGTTTCTCAGAAACTTAATATGATTTTTGCAAACACAGGGGCCACTTTGGACCCCATAGCCACTCCACTTGATTGTGTACTTTATTGTTAAAAGTAAAAAAAAGGTCTAAAACCACTTCTGTAAGTTCACATATAGTGTTTATTCTATCACTATTCAAAAATGTGTATTTGTCTAAATATTATCTCATATATTCTAAACTTTTGTGGTTAGGTATATTGGTGTGGAAGGACTCCACATAGAGTGTTACTAAAAAGTTGTCATCTGTGGTTACTGTATAATGATATAATTCATCTAAAAAGAAAAGTTTTTCAAGTAAAAGTTTGTTGCCTGCACAATAGGATTCAATTCACAGTCTAAAATTCAGAAGTGTTCTCTGTTTTAGTATTTTAGCTGATACTGTGACTCTAAATGGAGGATTTAATTCATCCTTATGAAGTTTGGGTATCCCACACAGTTTCCCCAAACTCTGATGTTCTTTATTCATATATTTATGCTCCTCAATAGAAATACTGTTTCTCATAATATTGTCAGCACCTCATCTACTATATTTAATTTCTTGGCATCATATAGGGGAATAGTTTTGCAAAAATTGTTTAAAGATTGTTCAATAACTGCATATTTATAGTTTTCATCAGTTGCCACCCCTGTACTCTGCTATCATGATTCTTAACTTATGGTCTTCCTTTTAATTGTGTTAAGGCTTCCCTTTCATTTTGGGTTAAATTGAGCCATTTAAATTCACTCATACTGGTCAACATATGTCCAATATCCTGTTACAAACCTGTAGGTAACCATGCAAAGTATTATGTAACGTGGGATTGTAACAACTTTTTTTTTCTTAAAACATTTTGTTTAACAGCTCAGGACAGTTTTTACTTTATTTAAAATATACTTTAAGTTTTCTAAGGAACAATCCAAAATCTAACAAAATATTGATTAATGTAGCTGACTTCGAAGGATTAAAAGTGAATCCTTTTTTAATACACTGAGATGGTGCACAGAAAAATTAACCTGGCGTAAATTAAAAAAATGGAACAGTCATTGGTCTTCCTCTCCTAGTCTGGACCTCTTGCATGCCTCTTCAATCTCCCAGTTCTTTGACCTCTTCCTCGTTCCAAAAAAATAGTGGTTTGATTTGAAGTTATTTTGTGAAGGGACAGGAAAAGGTTGTTTGTCCGCATTTGTATCATTGTGATAATTTTAAATATCTTGATATATATGTGTGTGTGTGTGTGTGTGTGTGTGTGTGTGTGTGTGTGTGTGTGTGTGTGCGTGTGTGGGGGGGGGGGGGTCATGGGTTGAATTCCCAGACAAGGCTTAGTATTGTTGCAACAGGAAAGGAAAACTCTTATGTTCATGATTTGTACTGCACTGGATGCTTTTGCGGCTATAGAAAATGTCTTGTGTCATCACATGTTTCAATGCATATTACTTATTTATGGTATGCATTGTGTAAAGACTTAACACTTCACTTAATCCTGTCAGTTTTAGACGAAATCCATTTTTTTGCATATTTTTATTGGCTTTCCCCTCACAGCAGCTGTTTTGCGGTAGCTATGTAATCCATTTGGGTGAGAAAGGTATCTGGTATTTGAACCAAATTGTCTCTGGGCTTGTTTTGTGCACTTTGGAAGTTGTTAAAGTGTTCTAAAGCATATCCTTTGGCATCTTTGAATTTGGAATGTGTTGTAGCGGAATATAGATTGTGTGGCTGGATACATGCAGAACGTGCTGTGCACAGAATTGGGTTACTGCTCTTACGGAGGTCTTAGAATATGAACTTCTAGATTCTGAATGGTCCTGCATCCGTTCTGTGTGGAGGTCATCAATCTGATTATATAAAAGGTACTGTGCTGATTTGAAATTCTTAAAATGCAACTTCCCTTACAGTCACTAAATAGTACTCTAAAGAAATAGTTGCCCTGTAATTTGCTGGTGATATCCAGTGAAACATTCACACTTTCTAGTGTTCTGAAACCTTTCCATCATTTTTGCTTATTGCAGATTTCTCCAGCATCCCAGTTATTAATTTTTTCTGGCTGCATAAACAATAGCTGACCTTTTGCTGTATTGAAATGTTTAAAAGTTCTATCTGAAACTCATTGGATTGGTCCATCTACCAGTTTAATGAATTAAATGTTCAGATGATGCTTTATATGAATACACAAAGTAATGAGTTATTACTTTCTCCCTGTTCACTCTGCATTTCCCATTCTCCATTAGAGTCGGGTGATGCACTTTCACTCCTATACCTCTTGGGCATGTTGGCTGTTAAAAGAAAAGACATTACTTAATACTGTTTCTTCCCAAAGAGTGATTTTTTTTTTTAATTTAAAATTTGCCTATTATTCTAGGGGGATTTGGTACAAGTCTGTCTGGGGCTATATGGTCATTGGACAGTCTGCTTTGCCAGGAATGGCCTGCACTTGGCTAATTTAGGCAAAGCTCAGCACTTCAGCATATTTATGTACTCACTGACTTTTGTTTCAGAAGAATGCAGCACACCCTGTTTACTAGGGTATCCTACCTACCATGTAGTCAGGGCCACTGGAAAGTAGGGGTGTAACCATATTTGTTGCATACCCCATTGCCTCATGGTACATATTTCATGATGCCAGCCTAGAATCACTTGTACAGTCTCCAGTAAATATGCCCAGCAATTCCTTGACTTTGATAATAACATCTTGGGTGTTAACCTTCGTGACCACCCTCTCCCATTTCAGCCTGCTTTTCTGTGCCCACCTTCTAAGTGTGATCACTTAGCCATTAACCTTTACCCTCAGTACAAGCCTGTCCACTTTAAAAGCACTGCAGTATTATAAAATTGTTCTAAAGCCACTTTATTACTAGCTACAATTACCTTGTATAAACCCATTTGGCATATTACCAGAAAAATCACAATGCTGCCTTTGCCTTCATAGATTCCCTTCAGTTCTACTCCAGTATGAATTGCTGTATAGAAGAGTGAATTCCTGTCCACCACAACAACCATAATAACTTCAAAAATAAGTCACTTTGGTAAAACACCATGCATGCAAATCAACTTGGTAGGAAAAAAAGAAAAAGGTCATGGTTTCTCATTCTTCTACAAAACTCTCCCACACTATAAAAGGTAACTTACAAGTACTGTTATAAAGCAAGACTCTCTGGTGTACAGTTGTTGCAAAGCCAGTTGTGAGTTTAAGCTGTTCCCAGTACTAAGAGCAACCACAAGGCCTTTATCAGCTGTACTGTGGAAATATGGAAGTAATAAGTAAGATGTGCGTAGAGTACTGTGCATTAAAAGGCTTTGGGTTGTGGTTTGCTATGAACAACATTCTGAAATGAGTACAACAATTGGTGTTTCAGCCAATATCCACAGCTAGTGGGGTTTGGCTTTATTGGCCTGAAATTGTCCATTAAAACAACGAAACAAGTCCTGGGCATTCAGAATCGCCAATTAGCTGAAACACCTGATGTTCATAAGGGTCATTTGCATATATCCCATGTGCCTCTGACACAAGAGGTTTGGGAGGTCACTCAGTGGAAGTTCTAGCTTTGCTGGAGTTTTCATTTTGATGTTAACAGTTTGGAATATCTTATGCTGATACCATTCTGTTCAAGGTGTTGCTTAACAAAATACTTTTTAACTGTCCTATTCAAGCAGAGTGTGGATGTCTTTACTGTCATGCAATTTAAATAATTTTTCATGTTGTTGCACCCCAGCAGAGTCTTTTTTTTTCATTTCTGGTTATTTTTTGTCTTGTGGCTTGCTCTCTTATTTTGAATTTCTCTTTGTTTTTGTCAGACTCATTACCTCATGTTACCTGCACAAATGTATGTGATGTAGAACTTTTTTCCCTGGATCCATGGTGAACAAAAGGTATTGCCAAACTGGAATTTCCCACTGATCAAAATTATTTTTATTTTGCTTTTTGGCATTGAGTTCAAGTGAGCTTTGCTGGTGGTTTCTCCAGATGGATGTATATGTTGTGGAGTATTTGTTCAGAATACTTCAGCCAGCTTTAAGTAAGTCTAATCATTTGCCATCACATTCTTTGACACCACAAGATGTTGGCTTTAAATTCTGTAATGGAGTTTTCTGAATGTTATAAAATACATAACACAAGACTGTTCTGGATGTGTTCACTCCGTTTACAAATATGAGCATGGCTGCTCCAATCCAGAACCATTCCACATTGTGTTACCTGAAAGGCTGTCATGCAGTACTGTTTTATACCTTTATACAAAGCTCCTCAACTTGTTCAAGACATTTGCCTGGGCCACCATGAGAATGAATCTTATTTCCACTTCTTGTGTCGTACCCAAAAGAATGATGTAATGGATCCAAAGCATATGAAATATGGCCGTAGGTTGGGATGGGGAGAGACTGACCAGTAAATTGAAATCTTCTTGTTATGATTGTGGTGGGAAAGCTAGAGCAGTTTGGCGCAGTGCTACTGTCATTATGAATATTCTCGGTCTCCCAAACCTGTCCATGCTGTCCGAACTCGATGGTAGCTATTTCCCCTCATACTCTAGTAATCTATTTCCTTTGGGTAAAGGAATATTACCTCTGAATTAGAGGTGCTGGCTTTTTTATCCCATCTCCTTCGGATTCTGCAGTGAACCACTGCATTGCATGCTAAGATTTGAAGCCAAGAGGACAACAGATTACTTCAAACAGCAAAGATGTATGCCTTGTTAGCTTTGACTACATACTCTCCACATTTTAGTTGCATTTTGATATCCTGCTAATAAAAATTACAAATATCGAGGCAGTAAGTATTTACATAGTCACATGGTCACCGTGAATGCTAAGACTATAGCCACTTTTGCAATCTTTTTTTTGCAAGTATGAAGGCTATTTGACATCTGGTAGCCTCTCTAGGTCGCAATGATTTTGTAATGCCACATTCTGTAGCTCCACAAAATGAAAGTATTGAACAGCTATCATGAGTTCTTCTCTATCTGTGCAGGGGCCAGTAGCTTCTGTGAACCATGACTTGGAAGGAATATTGCTGTGAATAGTAGATTTTAAAGCATTGTCCATCTGTAGTTAGTGAATTGACATTCAACCTTGTGACTGAAACAGAAATTAACCTGAACTGACTACTCCAAATAAAGATTTTGCAAAACCTCAAGTACTTGCGTACATTTTTGCAGTAGGGCAAGCCTCCTCGCAGTCCCCTGTGGGTGGTTTTGCCACATCTACACCTGCTTACTAATGTACTTTCACAAAGTGGTTGCTCTTCTTTGTCAAAAAGAGAAAATGCATTGGTGTGTATTTGACTCCAGATGATTATTTCCTATTTCAAGATTAAATGAAAATATTAGGGTATATTGTTGAGGGTTGACTTTTGCATTTAGTTTTGGTAAAATTGCATTCTGGAAATTCAGTCTTGTATTCACTACAAAATCAGCCTTGCCTGTAAAATGTGGATGGTGCATTCATACATGCCGTCACTTTACTAGCAGTGTTTTGCATATTGGTCCATTTTGCTCTGTTGTAATGGTGACATTTTCTGCAGAGTATACACATCCCAAGTACATCACCTAAAGCAAAATAAAATGACATCTTAGCAGCATGGATGCAGATTGTTGTGCTCCTTTTAAGGAGCTGTTACTCAAAATTTTTGACATCCTTAAATTCCAGTGGTATAAGCCACATTAGAGAACCCATTTATATATTTGATGTAAGTTGGCAGATTGACTGACTAAATTGCAGGGTTTCTGCAGAAATGTAAGATTTCTGAGCTCCTGTGCCAGCTGGTATTAAAAGAACTATTTGATGTTGTTGCTCGTCTGGTCGGGATAAAACAGACTAACTTCTGTGGGTTCTGTTCAAGCAGCTTTATTAGGTACAAACACATCAGGAATTGAGGCTTAACTTTAACTTGGGTAAACTTGTAAACAAACTAGCTATTACACTCCTACTTGCTCACTCTCTCAGTGCACTGTCAAAATGGCACTGAAGCTAGCACATGCTTGCTATTTATATGCATGTACTGTCCTTGAAATGCTTTTTAAAGGTACAACACACTGCACAATCCTTCATCCTCCCTCTTTGAGAAATGAGTCATGCAATATTGACTACATTAACTGGCATGTAATTGATGCAAATAATTCTTTGACATGCAACTATACAGAACTAAATACATATAGACAAGTATGTTCAGGTTGCTGTGTATTTTACACTAGGTCTGGAAATGTAACCAAATCGTGTGCCATAGAAATTTAGAATTGGGTCTAGTAATTGGGACTGTCTGCTGAATATTCAACTTTGGGGATATCAGGAATGGCAGTAGAAGTTAAGACCCATTCTGCAACAGGAACATTGTCTGGATTGCTGTGAGCTCTAGAGAGGAACAATGCTGCAGTATCGATTCTGATACAGGAAGATGATGTCTGTGATTTTCTCTTTTACTCCATACCCTCAGATTCTATGAAGTAGGATCTCTGCACGGCACATATACCTGTTACTTGACCAGTCCGGTCGAAACCTTTCGCTGTTTGTATCCTCACTGTCTCGCCTTCTTTCAGTGGATGAAAAACTCTACTTGTGTCATAGCTGGACTTCTGGGAACAACACTTTCTGAATAGTTGGACTGATTGCTCTGTTCTTTGCTTTAGGTCACAACAAACTGGAACTGATAGGCAAGGTTGTTCTAGTTTGCCTAGATAGAAGTCTCTGAGCAGGCGAGCCAAGTATATCATCACTGGGTATGTTTCTGAGATTGAGTAAATTCAAAAACACATCAGTATTATCACACTTTGACTTCTGTAGTAAATGCTTTGTACTCTGTATTGCAAGTTCAGCTAGCCCATTTGACTGTGGGTATTCTGGACTACTACTAACAGTACAAAGTCCCATTCCCTTGCAGATTTCTGAAACAACTGACTGGGTAACATTGTCAGAAGTAACTCTGTGGACTACTGTAAACTGAAATGAAGTTTCAACTTGGTGATAACGCAGTGGATGTTAGGATAGGTAGTAAATCGATTTTAAACCAGTTTAAATAATAAGTAATGCTGATTGTTCCACTTGAATATATCCGTGACTACTGTTGACCAAGGTAGTTCTAGAACTTGACTTGGCTGAAGTGGTTCTTTTTGCAAATGCGTTTTAGTACTGTTACATACCGAAAAAAAAAGTACTTTATCAATATCTTGCTAGAGAAAGCCAAAATACTAGTCCTTTAGACATTCTTTTGATAGCTTTCAGACCCTGGGTGGCCACTATGCAAACTCTGGATATATTCAAGGTTGTAAGGAAGCAGGAACAACAATTTTAGGGCCTTTGAAAATAATGCCATCTTCCATCACATTTCATCTCTGTAAGGAAAACAAATTGGCACTTCGGGTAGTACAGTAGTTTGCTTTGGCAGGCATCCGGCATTAATGTGGTTGAGCTTTTGCAAAATTGGATCAATCTTTGTATGATCTCTCAGCTCATCAAGTCTTGTGGTAGAAGAATTACACACTTCCATGACATCAAAGTCAAAATTCTCTGCATGAAGCTGTTCTGTTGTA
Source organism: Protopterus annectens (assembly GCF_019279795.1). Classification (NCBI taxonomy): domain Eukaryota; kingdom Metazoa; phylum Chordata; order Ceratodontiformes; family Protopteridae; genus Protopterus; species Protopterus annectens. The sequence goes on from NC_056744.1 coordinate 732,267,285, forward strand.
TTTCTGGGTGATCTGGATGATCTGGATGATCTGGATAAGGTATCAGCCAGATAAAGAATTTGAACTTTTGTATAAACATTTCAAAGCTGTACTTTTGCAATTTGAGCATCATTCTTTGTAATCTCGCTTGAGCTGAATGCATAGGCTTCTTTAAAATAGGGACTACAGGTTGGTGATCAGTCTCAATCTGGATAGCTCGACCATAAATATAATCATGAAATTTTGAACATGCAAATACTATTGCGAAAAGTTCTTTCTCAATTTGAGCATATTGCATTTCAGTTTGGGTAAGAGATCTAGATGTGTAGGCTACTGGTCTGCCCTCTTGAAGAATAACTGCACCAAGACTGAATTTTGAAGTATCACAAGAAAGAGTTACTGGTTTATTGACATATTAGTATCTTAATGTAGATGGGCTAGCAATTTTCTGCTTAAGGTCTTCAAATGCTCTCTGGTGCTGTTCCAACCAAGACCATGTAACATTTTTGCATGTCAGCTCACTGAAGTGTGGTATAAACATGCCTAAATAGTTGACCATACCAAGAAAATGTTGTAGAACTTGAACATTATTCGGTGCTGGCATCTCTAGAATGGCTGCTTGCTTGGACGGGTATGGTCGCAAGCCGGTGCTGGTAAATAAATGACCTACATATGTAACTTCTGGTAGTCTGAATTTGCGTTTCAGAAGACTGAACTTCATTTCACATGCTGTGTCTAGAACTTTCCTAAGGTTTCTGTCTTGCTCTGCTTCACCACTGCCTCCAACTAATAAGTCATCTAGTATTATGGTACAAGGATAACCTGAAATAATTTGCTCCATTGCATGCTGAAAGACTTCACATGCAGAATTTATTCCAGATGGCATCCTGAAGAATCTATATCTTCCAAATGGGGTACCAAAAGTGGTCAGTAGTGACAATTTGCAATCCAGCATCACTTGCCAAAATGAACTTTTTGCATCTGAGACAAAAAAAAAAAAAAAAAACGCGGTGGTTGGTATTAGGGCTGTGGCTTCCTCGACTGTACCCTTAGGATGATGTCTCTTTAATGCTTTGCACTGACCCAAGGGATTTGAACAGTCTAATTTCTTAGCCTTTTTTGTGGGCTGCTACCATGGACAACACCCATTCAGTAGGTTCTGTAACTGGACAAATTACAGCTTGCTGTTCAGTTTTATCCCAATGAGCTTTGACTTTATTCTGCATAGCTATCTGAATTTTTCTCGTTGGTCTGACCACTGGACTGATCTCTGGGTCTGACTTCATAGAATACACAACTGGAAGTTTGCCTAACTTGTCATCACAAACAGCATGCTTTGAGAAAATAGCTTCAATAAAATTGGAACTAGGATGTGCTTATATGTTGAACTTACTTGGTAAAAGAAAGCAGAATTAATTCTCAAACTGTCTCAGAGACCCAGTAATGACTGCACAGGTGTTTGGACTACATAGAATAGTAAGCTGTCTAAGTTCCTAGCCAAATAACATGAAAGCACTACTGAGCTTTCGGTTTGAATTTCGTCACCTCCATAAGCAACAAGTTTCACACAACTACTTTATACCTCTCCAATATATACCAGCCTAAGGCAATGCAATCTAAACAAGCTAGACACCTGCTATAACAAAATCGCCAAATTCACCACAGGGGCATCCTACCATAGCCACCACTGTCTCTCACTTGCTGAACTGGGCTGGCTTGAACTCCCTCACCTCCTTCAGTGGTATCAACTCTCACTCATCCACAAACTAGTAAACCATCCACTAAATGTCCCATCCCTCCAGAATCTACTCCAACCCTATCGCACCACCAGACCACTAAGATCCGGCAACAAAAATCACTTGCAGATCACTAAAGCCAATAACTCTGCTGGTGAAGCACTATTCTCTTGCACCATAGCCAGATTATGGAACTCCCTCCCACCTACAATTACCTCTATACCATCATGCACCCACTTCAAAACTTTACTAAAAGCGCACCTAAAAACATGCTGGCTATGCCCTTGCAACTCCCACTCTAATATCACCCACCCCATCCAACCACTACCTTTCTTTCCACTCCACTAACTACCTTGATTATAGCAAGCTCAGATGCTCATAAGCCTAGTACTTTTATACAGCAGGAACTTCTTATTGAAACATTTGTTAATGTCTGTTATGTACTTCACAGGTAAAGATTCTAGTTGTCTACTGATGTACTATGTTCTTCATTTGTAAATATGTTGTAAGTAATTGCTGTGTTAAATTAATTGCTATGTAATCTAATGTAACTACTGTCTGTTTATTTTAACTGTGGAGCTTTTCTTCCCGGGCCTCCACTGAAAATGGACCTATGTCCAGTCGGACACTCTCGGTCAACGAATATAAATAAACTGACCACATTAAGTTGCTCACCAGATCTCACCTTAGCAAATGTTTCTGCTGACATAACATTGCACTTTGAACCAGTGTCTGCTTTAAGCTCTGTCGATTTACCATTGATCTGGACGGTACAAAACACTTTGTTCATTGCCAGAAAATTTACTGCATCAACCTTTTCCCCAATTACTGATACACCATCCACATAGAAAGCAGGGTTGCAGCTCTCTATATGATTAACTTGCTTTTTGAGTGACCTCTCTAATTGTGTGAGGTTTACTTGATTTGAAAATGGCTCCATTTTTTTTTTTTTTTTTTTTTTACACTTGAGGCATTGCCAAGTAAATGCTAAGCACTTTTCTCTTTTAGTCTCTTGATTGGCACCACAATTGCGACAGTTAACAATAAAGCTTGATTTGGGTCACCCTTGTACTGCACTGAGCATGTCCTTTTCACTGACCTAGTCTTAGAACTTGCTGGAAAACTACAGGTTTTACCTGCCACATCTGCAGGTGTTACAGCTGCCATGTGCTTAGGCCTGCTTCTGATAGCCACATGTTGTATGCTGTTTACATTTGCTCTGGGGCCTGCTGAAACCATGCTGTTAGGCAAACAAGTATGCTTGCAAGTGATTTCTGTAACTTCATGGATTTGACAAACCTCAATAGCTTTGCTCCGCGTTAAATCGCCGTCACGATGCAAAATCTTTCTCACAGCAGCACTATTAGCACCACACACAAGCCTGTCTTCTTTTAAATCACCAAACCTACATGTTTTAGCTTTTTCTCAGGTCAGTAATTCAAGCTGCAAGAGTTTTTCCTGGCTTTTGATCTCTTGTATAAAACAAATGCCTCTCTACTGTAACATTTGTCTGGGGGGTTACACGTTTTCCCTGAATTTGCATTTCAAACACTCTGGGGTCTTCCCTTGATTCAGCCTGTACAACAGTGATGGTTTTCCCCTTCTCCTTCATATACTGCTGGTGCATACACAAATGAATGCTGTCTTTCAGTGGCCTCTGACCCAGTTAAGTTTAGCAAAATGAATGCCCTGCTGTGTTCATCTTTGTCAGAATAAGCTGCTTGTATAAAATATCGTACTCTTGCTCAAATACTCTCCAGTTCTCTGCAACATTCTGATCAAATACAAGTTGTGGTGGTTTTTGATATCTGTCTGCCATGCCAACAAATTATAGTAAAACACAATGCAACCTAAGTCAAATTGTAACTACACGAACATGCACACATGTACATGTGCCAGACATGTATGCCCGTACTTGTAACTATGCCCAATAACACAAGTCTCTGAATAAGGCACAAGAATACTCTTTTTACTGTACTGTAAGAAGTCACATCTTATCAGTGCAAGAAATATTTCAAAATAACTGCGCTGTATGAATAAACTGGACAGAAGAAGCTCAGAGCAAAAAAACATTTCAAAGTAATTGCACTTTGCGAATAAACAGTACACAGCACACTGAAACTTTCCCAAAATGGCTGTGCTTTGCTAAATAACTACACAGTGCAAGAAACACTCTAATGGCAGCACTCTGTGAATAGACTCTACCAGCATAAGAAACTTTTCAAAATGGCTGTTTTGACTGCACTTTACGAAATAGTTGCACTCTGCACACAATAAACCCTTCGGAATAAATGCACAGTAATAAGCATACACTCTAAGTACATTTACACACTTTGCGATATTTTGAATAACTCTAGTTATGCCCTGAAGAGCTTCAATCAATGTGAAATAGCAGTTTATGCCAAAACACAGTATCTTGCCAAAAAACATGTAGGTGCCTTGCTGTATTTATGCAATTATTATAATCATTTTGCTTGTGTAATCTTTTTTTTTTTTTTCATGCCCATTATACTTTTCTTGTGCTTGATTTACTCTAAACATGCTCATTTTGCAATTCTGAGGTTATTCCAAAACCCTTATGTGCTCTTCTGATAATCATTTTATCAACTATCTTAATTTTAAACATTTTGTTTAATAAACGTTTTGTGCCTCTCGCTTCCTAATGTGTTCTGTGCCCTTGTAATGTTCCGTTTTATCTTTTTAATAAAATAAATCATTTGTGCAAGTTTCCATTACCTTTAGTTAGCTTCTGGCCCTTTTTTGTGCTCTGTTCTTAGTTTACCTTCACTGTAAATTCTGCACCTCGTAGCTCTGAAAAGCAGTCTCTGGAATCCCGGTTCTCTCACCATGTTGCTCATCTGGTCCGGATAAAACAGATTAACTTCTGTTGGTTCTGTTCAAGCAGATTTATTATCTACAAACACATCAGGATTGAGGCTTAATACCTTTTAACTTGGATAAACTTATAAACTAGCTATTGCACTCATACATGCTCACTCTGACTGCACTCAGAATGGCACTGAAGCTAGCACATGCTTGCTATTTATATGCACGTGCTATCCTTGAAATGCTTCTTAAAGGTACAACACACATACACTATTCTACAGATTTATTATCAAGAATTTGTAAACTGAGGATCAAGTCATAACCTTAATTTCTATGGTGGCAGTTCACATGAGCCGTAATCTGTTAGCGATCAAACTTTCAGTTTCTGCCTCTGAGGGATGGGAATCTCTGCTTCTGGGTCCACTCTAAGTGATAACTGAAGTGAGATTAGAATTCACTCTTGTTTAGCCCTGGAAGTGGGATATGACTTGGTATATGACTACTACCTAACTCCCTTTTCTGTCTACCACATAAAGTAACTATTGGTGACCATCAGTGTTGGTATTATGTGGTCAACTTAGGGTGCAGTTCTTGGTGAACTGATAGGCATTTTTGCCATGACTTGGTCCCCATCCTAAGGAAAGAACAAAATTCTACACTGCCTCCTTATCTTGGCCACTTGCTATCTCTCCATGGCTTGCTGTAACAAACCCTGTAATTTACTGGAATATAGTAATGATCACAGTTTAAAACTGAGTCTCGGAACATCGTACTGATTTGTCCTCTGAAGGCTGGTAACACGTTTTTTCAGGGGGCACCTCCTGCACCTATGACGTCCCCTGCATATTTTATGTGCCAGCTCAGAGATTGCTCCACATTGGGGAAAGGGCAAATGTCTGATCTTAAAATATTTTTAGTGGACAAGACACTTCAGTGGTTTTGTTTTGTCTTTGTTTGCATTTGTTGCCTGACAGTGGTCTAACTGGACACATCTTTTCAGCAGAAGGCCAGGGAGAAAAGCTTCAAAGATGCATGTTATAGATTTATACATAGTGCAGAAAGAAAAACAATGCATTTGATAAGTGTTGCATAGTCTAGTGAATAAAGGCATTTTGTAAAAGCTTATACATTCTATAGAAAAGTCATTCAATAGTATTTTGAAAGTCTGCATAGTAATGGAATCGTTGCAGATAGTGCAATAAGGCATGGATAGAGATCATTATTTTGAGCAAGGAAGGATAATGAGCATAATTCAATATACAGATTTTCAGTGGACCAGTAGCATTGTGTACTTCAGTAAGTGGTTTCATAATGGACATAAAGTAGACATAACATTTCATAAAAGCAGCATCCTTTTTATGCTTAAGGTTTATTTGCTAGTCAACAGCTGGCCGTTTTAAGCCTAGTCAATAATACAAGGTCAGAATCAAATTCTGTATCTTGTGTCTGTGTGGTGAAGACAGTTGCCATTATGCCAAACTCATGGAATGATCAGAGAAGGACTAGAAGTGATTGAATGTAGTAAGGAGGAGGAGTAGATGGAGGGGAAGGAGATTCTATAGGTAAATGTAAAAAAGATGAAGTGAGTTGAAATATGGGGCTTAGCACTCCATTATGGAGTGTGCGTGTGAGAAAAGAGAATGATTGTGAGATGGAGATCAGAGGGTAGTAGCTGAAGGGTAAGAAGTGTGGAATTGTGGCTTAGTCTAGAGGTGCTTATCCAGAGTTGGTGCAGGGAAGAGCCCGTGATTTTGCAGGTATGACTTTAGCTTCTGTTTAAAATTTTTGAGATTTTTTTTAGAGCCAAGTATGGTATTCTGTGCTTTGGTGACCTAGTTTGAGAATACATGGTCACCAGCTGTATTATATTTGGTGACACGGGGGTGGCATTTGGGTTGAGCGAAGTGGTCTGTTTGGCTTGTATGGTTGGATTAGAGTTGATGGAGGTGGACAGTTCATCAATTTATTGATGAAGTTATGAGTAGACGTAAGATAGTAAGTGGGGCAGTTTGAGCCAGTTTAGTTCTTTGGGTGCTAGGCAGTGGTGGGATTTTTCTTGGGTGATTTACTGCAAACTTTGATAGTGTTTTTCAGGCTTTTGATAGCTGACAGATTTGAAAGTTGGTCAAAATAGGGTCTGTGTAGAGAATTGTTGGGAGTAGTAGGGTAGAGGCCAAGTGTTTCCTGGCTTGGTTAGTGAGGGCGTATTTGACAGTTTATAGGGAATCCATTTTCTGGTGAGTTTGCATTATTCTGTTGGATGGGGTAGTCAAACTTTAAGTCGTCCATGTAGATGCCAAGCAGTTTAGTACGTAGGATGTTTTCGGTATTGGTGTTGGCAATCAGAGGAGGATTCCTGGGCTGAGAGGTGTCTCTGGGTAAAGAAAAGTTGTTTGTCTTGTCTTGACTCAAAAAAAAAAAGTTGGGAGTTAGCCATGCTGTGGATGAGAAGGATTCTTTAGTGATTTGCTGCAGGTTAAGGTTTTGAGCACAACATGTGAGGGTGGAGTCGTCGTGCTAATTTGGAAGCATCTGGGAGGTTATTATTGAAGATGTTGAAAGGAATGGGACAAAGAATGTTTGTTTTTTGGGAAATGTGTGGAGACTAGGAGGAAAGGGGGGAAAAGTGTCATTTTACGGCCTGTAACCTGTTAGCAGGATAGCTGTTAAACCATGTGGTAGACTTGAATTTTTGGATAGGATGCAAGACTGTAAAAGCTTTGGAAAGGACTAGAAAGAAGGCTGGTATTAGCCTTCCTTCATTCCTATGGTTATTTGTAGTGAAATGGAGGAGGGTTGTAGTAGTGCTGTGATGGGGATGGAAGCTTTGTTGGGAGAGGAAGAGGAGGTCATATTTGGCAAGGTGTAGGAAGAGCTGGTATTGCATTTTTTTTTCAAGGATTTTAGATAAGGGGGACAGGATAGCAGTAGGGGGGTAGTTATCAAGTTTATCTCCTTCACATAGTGCTAGGAACTTTCCCCCCATAATGTTGTGACGTGCTTCTGTGATTGAGCACTTTAAGTATGTAAATGGATAGGCTATAGCCTCTGCAGCCATTTGTGGATATCCCGTAGGGATATAGTCTGGTGCTAGGGGTTTGTTTTAGTTTTAACAGAAGGACAAACTGTGGCTTACTGTATTAAACTGAGATTATATGGTATTTCGACCACATGACGTAGTCCCAGTGAAATGTATTGCCAGAGGTGAAGCCTTAAGGGCATTGTTTCTTCTGCCTGACTTTGCCATCAGTTTATCTGGCTAAATATCAGTTTAATGTGCTTGGGGTAGTTCTGTTCATAATTAGGCTAATATTCCAAGGGGTAATTGGTAAGATACAAGTTCACACTTTTGAGGTTTTTATCTGTACCTTTATCTGTTTTATAATGTTTGATTCATTTAAGTAGTTGTGCTCTAAACGTGGGAGGGAATATGACTTTAGCTTAAATTTTACACGCCAGCTATATACAAGTGCATCTCCCTAGAACTTCCTTCTTGATATTTCTTAAGCAGCAGTCACCAGAGTTTGGGTATTCCTTTGGCAGCAGTTGGTATAATAGTATTTTCAAAGTTTATTTTAAATGCTGAAAGGTTTTATCCACTGAACTGGTTTATAATGAGAAAATTGGGTGGGTTGAGCAAAAAGTCTGCATATTCAGCTGTGGGTCTTGGGTCTTTGTGAATGTGTATATGTGTCCATGCATTTCATACTGGCATTGTTTGGCACTCTGTTTTCCTGAACTCTGGTAATATCCGTCTGTGACATGTACTCCACCTTTTGGCACAGAAGATGGTGATTTTGAGTACTTTGGTGTCCTGTTTATCTTCTTTGCCTTCCTGTTAATGATTGGCAGTCCTGTCCTTGCCTAATGATCTGGTTTCCTGCAGTTTGGATTACTTTCTGATTCCTTTCAGGGCTACTTTTACCGGGAAAGTCCGACTGGGTAGCACCCATTTTCAGCAGAGGCCCGGAGAGAAAAGCTCCACAATCAGATGATACAAAAAATTACAAGAAATTATACAAAACTTGTACAAGAAATTGTATAAAAAATATATACAAGACAATACAGTACACCAGAAGTTAAATTCTATGCTGTTATAGTTGATATTTGTATTATACAATCATCTGATATAATTCCTTATTGCAGTGTAGACATTGTAGTTTCTCAGAGTAAGCTGAGGAAGGGATTGTAGAGGGGAAATTGGATGGAAAAAGATGAGGTTAGAGATTATCTAGGCATAGATTTATGAGGTGGTCAGGGAAGAAGTGAGAGAGGGCATAGATTTATGAGGTGGTCAGGGAAGAAGTATGACCAGACGCTATTAAAACTAGTTAGCCTGGAGTAGTACAGGAACAACGCCAGGTGCCATATACATTCGCATGTTCTTCCTCTTTGCTGTTTTTACTTGCTAATCCACTTGTCCTGCTTGTACGTTCATCAACAAAAGTCTACTTCATTTGCCTAGGCTGAGTTTTTGATACCTTTCCTTTGCCAATAACCTTCCTGCAACGTTGATAGAAAATGGGATCACAATTTACTGGATTTACCTACCTTGTAGCTGCGGTGGTGGTGCTGCGGTAGCATTGTCGCCTCACAGCAAGACATTGTCCTGTTCAATTCTCAGCTAAAGCGTCTTCTGTGTGGAGGCATGCATGAATGGGTGTACCTTTGTTGAAGGTTGTGCGTCAGGCCTGGCAAGTCGGTACATAAAAATCTACTGCCAATCATTAGCGGACCGGAGTTCCACTGTGGCGACCCCTAACCGGGAAAAGCCGAAAGATACAACAACTTTACTGGATTTACCTTACCATATACTTCCCTCAGGCTTTACATTTCTTGTTTGCATATTCTTTTTTTCATGTTGTCAGTCCTACCCCCCCACCCCCCTTTTCTCCCTTCTCCAGTTTTACTCTGCTTGTTCTTAATCTCGCTAATAATTTGGTAAAACAGTTGTGTAATTCATAAAAGGTTGGATTTTCAGTGTGTTTCAGTTAATAGAAGCCTGGGTGTCAATGGGTCCTTCACATTTCACTTTATACCCTTTGGATGAAAACTGTGCAGTTGCATTACATTAAGCACTTTTTCTCCCAGAAAGTCCCCCCCCCCCTTCCTGGCTGTGAGTTTGGTAGCTCTAATGGCATCAAATGGAACTCTGGGTGACCATCTCCAAACCTGTTTTTATATTCTGCCCCAGGCTTACTCGAGAGTGAGGATCTCCTTAATCTGTTAGCACTACCTCCTGTACACTTTTTCTGCCCTTATGTCCTGTTTTAAGTATGCTTGCTTTGCTCAAATATCCTTGTTTAACATTCTTAATCTTTCTGATCTTGCAGAGTTTACACTTGGACCACTGCGCCTATTGTAAGGTGCTCAGTGTACCTCCTTTAGACATTTCTTTGCTGGGGTGACAGGTAAGTGCAAGACAAAGTTTAGCCTCGGCCACTTTTGTGGATGTCTTTCTGTCTTGTCAGCAGTAAGGTTCAAACTGCAAATAAACTACTGAAAAAAGGTACGTTTAAGGAATTTGATATACTGCAACAACGCAACGGATTTTCTGGTATTCACCCACGTATTTCATACTGAAAATAGCTTTTCTTGATGTAGAATTAAGGAAGGATAACGCCAACAAACATTATTTAACTAAAATACATCGGATGGACACTTATTGTAACTCCTTCCTCCATTACAGTAGTGCCCACCCCCAACATCAAAAAAGGTCCGTAGTAAAGGGGCAACTGGTCAGGGCCGCAAGAATGTGTACTACTGCCATTGACTGAAGAGGAGTGTAGATTGTTATTGCAAATGTTCACAAACAGAGGATACCCTGTAGACATGTTGAACAACCTATTTGAGGAAGTTCAAAATAAAAGGACAAATGGCCATTTTAAAGCAATTTTAGACGACAGCAATCGGGGAATGAGTATTGATGATAGGGTACCTGTTGGAGGTGAAAGTAACCTATAGGTACACCTTCATTACTATGTTTAGTTCAGATGGTGAAAACATTAGACAGATTTTGCAAAAGAGTTGGAATATTTTCCAAATAGACAAATAATTTATTAAATTTGGACCTGCACCAACTGTAGTTTACAGGAGGGGGATTAATTTGAAAAGCCTCTTGGAACTGCCACCCCAAAGATATGTATTCCAGGTATGTACAAATGCGAATCCTGCTATTATTGCAGGTTTATGCAAACAGGTAACCGATTCAACATCCTGGATGAAAAATTTGCTTGTAAGGGCAGATTTCATTGCAATTCCACTATGGTTATTTACCTCGCTTCCTGCCAGTCTTGTATGGGCTTTTACATCGGCAAGACTGAACGTAAATTAAGGAAAAGAGTATACGAGCATATTTACCACATTAGGAAAGCCAAAACAGACAACGCTCTCGCAAAATATGTGGTAGAAAACCCTGGTCATTCCTTCACATTCAGGGTGATCGACCAAATTGAAATCGGGGGCGGTCCATTAGGCTTAAAACTTGAGGTGAAGGAGCTGATTTGGCAGCTTAGAACTAGGGCCTATGTGACACCAGGGTTAAAAGAAATATGCTCTTTGGCTTGTGTCTTGAAACTGAGTAGTTTAAAATGTTAACACAAGGCTAATACTCATGTGACTAGACATATAATTTGGGGCACTTTTTGTGTTTGTTATATACACACAAATCCCCCCCCCCCCTCTCTTATACATATTCAGGTTGATTAGCGACATGTAACAATTTGTATGTACACAATAAGTGACATGTAACAATTTGTATGTACACAATAACAAATATTATTTTTTTTTGGATGTTTTAGCTGGCTCATGTATATTTATGTATTCTTTGTATATGTACATATGAATTTGAGTATTAAGTCAATAGAAAAGTGCATACACATTTTATACACAATTGTTTATACAATTTTTAGGTACATGTGTTATAGAAATGCGAATGCGAATTGTATCAGGTGTCATGTGAGGTGACTGAACATGTGACTATGAATCTGGTTTTAAATATGGCTACCATTCTTTTAACTAGTGTCTGAAGTTGAGTGTAAAAGTACTTGACGAAAGCGCTAACCATAAAAGTTTAAGAATTACTGTTGCCTGCCTATTTTTGTTTGTTGTCAGCAGTAAGCATCATATCTTGCGGGCTGTTCCCTAGACTTGAAACTGAGGGGGAAGGCATTCCTGTACTCTTGCAAAAAGCTTGCATTTCCCCACAAAATGCACACATTTTAAGTTTTAATGCATTTATTGTTAAGTGTAAATGTAATGACCCAAGGGAGCTAAAGTTAAAACGGAAGCGCAAATAATGAGCACAGTGAGCAATAATGGATATTGAAGTCAATTTTAGTTTTTCTTATTTGTTAATATGGGCATTGACCCACTGACTTTTTTTTCTTTCTCCCAGTTTTAAGTACTGTCTTCCTTTTTATTTATACTAGCACTGTTCGCTGCTTTAACACAGTTAAGGTCACTTACTGGTATTGTGCCAGGAATTTTCTCTGCAGTCCTGCAGAAGGAAATTGGTATCGGGTAGACCATGTTGACTCTATCTTCAGAAATAGAAATGCACTCCTGTGACATTACAAAGTAGAGGTCATGGCAGTCTTTTTGGCAATCCCAAAAGGTGGTGCATGTTAAAGGGAGTCTCATAGCATATGTAGGGGTGCCTGATAATATGTGCTGTAACCATCTTCAAAGATAAAGTATTTTTACAGTCCTGAAGCAAGTTGTTAATACATGGTGAAGAAAGGGAGCTGGTGAACATTGGCTGCCTATAGCATGGCTGTTGTACAACTTCTTTTTTATGTATATCTTGGGTGTTGTATTTGATCATGAATAGTCACTTAAATTTCAATCTTTGACACTGTATCCAATTTAGTAAGTATAAAGTACAACTCCACAGGCCATGTGTTATGTCTCCTGTGACCTTGCATGCCGAGCAATTTGTGCTTACTACATATGTAGCATTGGTGGATTGTGCATTTTATCTGCATTACTAATTGGGAACCCCACACTGGAAGTGCAGTCTAACAGTAGTACAGCTGCTGAAGCTTAAACCAAACAAAAATGTAAATATTAACAGCCACTGTTAAATAATGATGTGTAGTAAACTGTGCTACAAAAAGTGAGCATCTGAAGTGGGACCTGGAACCCCACAGTACCTTTACAGAGGTCTCTATATGCTTCCATGTCACATGTGTGGTCTGCTGTTGTATAAATGCGGGGGTGTGAAGTCTTCTAAAACTAAAATTTCGCATCACATCTGTACTGTTGTGCAATTGGAGTGTTGTCGGCTGTGAATTTGTTTCTAGGAGACACATTATGAAAGGCAGAATTGACTGCCACTAGCCCTAAATTACCTGGATGCACTGCATTTGGTAGTATAAAGATAAAACCGTTCTTGATTGTCTTCAATGTGGACATGAAAGCTTTTTACACTTCAAGGAAGGACAAAACTGTTAAGTAATGCCCATTTTCAGATGCTATTTCCAGAACTGATTTCATTGCGAGTAGGCCCTTAAGGGCTACATTTTGGGGCATGAGCAGGGGGGATCAGGTGCATGCAAACTGTTCCGAATAGCCATATTTATGCTGGGTGCAGCCACCTGCGCACTAAGTGCTGATGGTTGGCAGGCACTGGGGGAGATGCAGTACACTGTATTGTAATATGGGGGGGGGGGAGGAGTATAAAAACTCAAAAAAATGGCACTGTTGAAGTGGGACAGAAAAAAAAAAACACTGACCTTGTCTGAATAACATGTTTGTGAGCTAGCCGAACATGCTGTGTTCATTATTATCTGTATATTTGACCTTCAGACTTTACTTGGGGCTCTTCCACTTGCATATGTTCTTCTTAGTGCAGCTGCATCAGGTGAGAGTATGGGAGTTTTTAAATAATGTTGGATTGGCTAGTTAGGCTTAGGGTAGAAGGAGGTCTCTTGACCAGGATGTGGTGTGAAAAGGCAGAGAACGGGGGGGGGGCTGTCATGACAAGGTGTGAGCACAAGGAGAAGAGGAGGTAAGTTGAGCCACATGGAACGGGTGAAGAGGGCTTGTAGAATGGGTGCAGGAGGGTCACCAGATCAGAGACTGAGAAAAGGCTAGAGTGGTGGAACTGAAGATGGAAGGATTACAAGTTGAAGGGTTAAAGACACCAGTTAGTAAGTGGAGGAGACAAGCCAGTTTCAGTAGTGAGAAAAATAAACCTTTGAGAAGGCCATTGCCAAGCGAGATAAAAAAAAATGGTGAAACTAGTCACTGGACTTAAACTGTCCAACCATGGGAGTAGGTGACAAAAGTGATTGTAAAGCTGGAGCTGAACATGTTGTAAATGTCCTATAAAAAGAACCCTGAGATGGTTGTAAGCAAGGGCAGGGAGGTGGTAGAGAGATGTCAGAGTAGTGGCTTGGAAGTAGCATTCTAGAAAGTGTTAACACATTTAGCAGCCAGCACACTGAGGAAAGAGCTGTGAAGTCTTGACCTAGACACAGCAGTGACTGAGGGAAAACTGTTTAAAACTTGCAGGAGGAAAAGGCAGAGCAGGCTGAAACTAGCTGTATGCAAGAGGCAGTGGTGCTCAGAGCTGGGTAGGAAGGTCCTGTTTTCAATCAGCTTGGAAAAGGAGTGGGGATATTAAACAAGAAAATGTGATTAATGTTTTACAGTAGGAATATTTGTAACTTAAACAGATAAGGCTGACTTGGAGCATGGCTTGCTAGTATTGGGTAGTTTGGTTAAGAGATTGGACATTGAGGGAGTGATGCTATAGGAAAAGGTGGACATTGTAGCAGTGTTTATAGGTAAAATGGACCAGTGGCAAGGGGCATTAGCATGAAGGTATGCAAGGATAGGTTGTAAAGGAATGACAAAGCATGGAGGATAAGTAGAGACTGTGAGCATCATATGTCAGGCTGTAGAGGAGTATTACTGTCCCAGAAAAGGGGCATGAGAAAGCTGGGGCAGATGCCCTGGTGCTTAAGGTGGGGGCGGGGGTGTTAGTGGGCTGTTTTTCAGTGCAATGGTACTAGACATGTGAAGGCAGCAAGATGAACAAGTGGAGAACAGAATAAACAAGGTAGGGAGAAGATGGAAGCATATAGCCATGGTTGGAGGGGGGAGGGGTTGAATCTTCAAGGAGGTGAGCACAATGGGAGATTCTGAGCTCCAGTGTAGAGAAGGGAGTCTGGGTTGGTTGAGATTATTGGATCAAAAGGGGTGTAACCATCTGATGAGGAACTCTACCACAGAGGATAAAATTTCAAATACAGTCTAACAAAGTACTGCGTTTCTTGTATGTCATAGGAGCCCCTCTTTGAGGTGGGGAGGTTGCCCATGTCTGCATAAAAGTACTGTTAAACAAAAGTGAGCCTGCTACTACTTGGTTTAGTATATTTTTGGGATCAAGTAAGAATGCTCTGACTATTTGTTCTGTGTGGGACTTTAAGAAAGTGGATTATGATGAGCTGGGGAAGTGTCAAAGATAGTTAAGGACTGGCAATTGGAATAAACATGCTTAAGGATTGGGTCAGGGATGCAATATTCAGGGCTGTGGGCAGAGGCTTGATGAAGAAACAAAAAATGGAAGGGGAGCGATTGAGAAGTGGAGGAGGCATAGTACAAGGAGGCAAGCAGCAGGGCAGAAAGGAAGGTGATGGTATTAAAGGCACATGCTTAAAAGTTGGAAAAAAGGTCAAGACATAACTTTGCTGCTTTAGATATATTGCAGAAGACTCTGGTGAGGTAGCTGTGGATGAGAGGGGTGACTTGGAAAAATGAGGAATAAGCAGAGGTATTGAATGGATACTTTGTTTCCATGTCCAGAAAGCAAGTTAAGGGTGCCTTGACCAGGAGGAAGGTCACTCATGGTGGGTGGAGTAGTTGACTGAAACTAGGGATGAGAAGGAGGAGGCTGCATGGCTACTAACTACCCTAAGGGAGGATGAATCCCTAAGATTATTGGGCTGCTTGACAGGGTCTGCTGGGAATTTTGCTGTTGTGCCAAATCAGAAATACCTGAACACTGAAAGACTGCAGATGTTACATCTAAGGCACAGAAAGGCAGGAAAACCTGAGGAAGGACTGACCTGTTGCCTTGGTAGTAGTAGTGGCAAAAAGCCATAGGCTTACACTAACCCTGTTGTATGACAGCCATTGTAGACTTGGCCAACAATGTATTAGAACTTTGTTTGAATTTGGGAGAGGATATTGAGGAAAATGCTGAAAGATGTCAGTTGAACCTGATCTAGTTAAATGTCTAGGTTGCAAGAAAACTTGGCACTGGGTTACTGATATGATGTGGTCTAACTGGACCTCACCAAAACACTTTAATGTGGCCTTCTGGAGTAGGCATCTAGGAAACGGGAGGGACTTGACCAGAAGCAAGATCTGAGGAAATGGACTGTAATCTTCATGAAGGTTTCTAGTAAAAGGGACAATGTCAGAAATATGTAAAGTGGCAAAATGGGTAATTGAAACATTGCTGTGGTTTATTCAGGGTCTGCTACTGTATAATATGTTGGACACATTTAAGAGTATAGGACAAGAGCAGTCTCTAAGTTGGGTGCCGCACTGGAGGATGTGAAGATTTCTGTTAGAAGATCATGCTAGAGAAAATTGCACAAGCACTAGTTTTTTGGGGACAAGTCAGCAAAGGTGTGTGTGTGTGGTGTGTGTGTATTTAAAGTATTTGTGTGCATGGCAAGAAGGGCCAGCTTAATGGGTTACAGAGAAGGAATCTGGAAGCATTCAGGAGGGCATGCGGTTGGTGTTTGAGATGGAGGGTAGGTAAAATGCTGAATGTACTTTCTAGACAGGCATTTTGTCTCCTTCTGCCATCAAGCAAACTAAGGTAACCTCATTTTTGCCCCTTGTATCTGATCTCTACTATTTTGATAATTATGCAAAGTTTATGATCATACTGCAGGATATGAACTGCCTGCAAGAGTGGTAACTACAGGTAGCAAACAAATCTAAGCTTTCAAAGTCTGACACTGCCTGCACTACTTTTGCTGTGCACCTGTAAGCTGGTCATTTTAGTCCTGTGCACTTTCTTCATGAATAAGACTACCGGAGCCTTTAAGTAAGGTCCTCACATTAATTTTCCCCCTCCTTTCCCTAATGACAAAGTACTAAAACCAGGAACTGTGTTCATTGACCTATTGCTTCTTTAATCACTGGCCTATTTAGCATGTCTCTTGACTTTCCCTTATGTTGGAGGGTGTCACCAATTTAGTTTCAAACGGTTTGATAAACATTTTAGCTGCATTGTGACAACAAATAGGCTTGGAATCCTTTTAAATGTCAAATGCTAGTTGCATAACATCTTTTTCAAAAAAGTGAATATTAACACATTAGTTGGTAATCTCCTCTTCCTGATTCTCGAGTAAACATTGCTGTGCAATGATTTGCTACCTCTTGTTTCATTTGTGTTCTGGACTGAAGCAGTGTGTAAGTGTTAGTGTAAGTAATATTCTCTGTAGTTTGATCCTTAAACAACGAGTATAGCTTTCCTCCAAACATGTTTGGGTCTGTTTTTTTTGTGTGAAATATTAATTTAAGTGGTAAGAATATGGGACAGAACAAAGAGTAATGGTTGAGGGGGTGGTAAGGTTCCAAAACTGGTGACAAATTTTTAAATATTACTGTAACTTAAAAAGTTAAACAGGTTTTTCATCAATTATTTTCTGACTGAACATATTCCTCAATGATTTTCCAGAAAATCAACAATTTCACTAGGGATGGGACAAAAAATATGAAGTAAAATGAAGGATATTTGGAAAATCCGGGAAGGTTGACAGATGGGTTGGTGATTTGTAGATGATTATCAGGAGAGAGGATACCCTTCAGGCTGCTCATTTGCAGTAGTCATAACAATCTGATTTACATTTAATTAACATAGAATTGTATTACCATACCAGCAGGAGTTTTGTAGCCTTTATCCCTATGTGTTGCTTTGGTTGCCCTCTAGTGGCTGCAAAATCAGTAAACTTTGCCATTTTTATTTTTATTTTATTTTTTTTTAGGGTTTAGGCTTACAAAAACAGAAGATTAATAGTAATGCATCACTGAAGGCTAAAAAAAAAAACTCAAGCAGTTACAACTATATATATTTTTTATCTAGATTGCACTTAAACATTTATTGGGGCATTTCAAGTCGGCTTCCATTTAAAGTATATATTAAACCCCCCCCGTGGTATACTTTATTTCACTTTTGAATCTGTACCAGTTACACACTAGTCTTATAATAAATCCTGTAGGCTTAATTGGGCATTTAGTGTGATGCTACGCATACCATACAAGTCTACTGTAACTGGTTTGTCATACAAGTTAAGGTAAACAATTTCATTTTAAGGGTAAAAAATTACAGCACTATAGTGTTAGTCTGTTTACAATGCTGGAATGCACATGCGTGCAATAAACTAATGGAAAGCAAAAGTGTGGACTATAACATTGTTTTTCTGTGTTTTGTTTAGCTTAGCTTGTATTAGTTTCGCATTAACTTCCACTACATAGGCTATGGATACTTAATGACTATAGTGCATTTTTTCTGCTCTTGTTGAGGTATCCATGAAGTTAATCTTGTAATAGTAGTTTAAGGGTTATACTAATCTGCTGTAGTTCAGTTACATCTTGGTTTTTCCTGGTTTGATTTGTCTGAAATACTGTTTTCTAATTGGCTAATTGTTTAGTTGTTATTGTTTAATTCATTTTAATTGGTTAGATTTTATGTGGGTGAA